>NW_009646939.1:3419785-3441642 GCF_000708025.1 Charadrius vociferus
CTGCTGAACAGAGGAGCAGCGCTTTGACCACAAGTTATCAAAGACAGGCAGAAACTTTCTTCTTCAGTACTACAGAAAAGGGGTTCTTAATTCAAATTACATCCGCTTCATAAAATAAGCTACCTTTTATCCACTTGGCATTGGAGTCTTTTGTCCTTCAAAGACTAGTGAGCAGGCAGCATACACTGCAAAGCACTTTTCTTAGGGGAGCAGTCTTCTGCTCAGCGGAGTAACTGGCTGTCTCTTTGCATTTGTTAGCACTCTCGCACCCCTGAGACTGGATGATGAAGATTACCAATTTGTCTTAAAACCAGTTTTAATCTTAGTCTGATGACTGTTAAGATCCTTAAGATGCTTTTTCTCTCCACAGAAGAGAATGCCTTTGGACACTCCTCTGGCCAGGCACCCTTCATACTAGCTAGTGAGTAGCTAGCTAGTGCAACATTCCATTTAGCATGAGATCTGGATTCCTACATAGTCTGGAGAGCGGGTGAACCAGTTCTGATGTGCCTGTTCCCTTTCAGAGAAGCCATTTTCACCAGCCGCACCTTGTGTTTTTCCACTCCCACAGTCAGTCCAAGCCTGGTCCGTTGAGACAGGAGTTTCGTTGGGATACACAGATCGGCTGAGAATACAAGTTCCACCAACGCCCTCGTCTAAGCTACAATGTTGGAGGACAAAGGGATTTTCCTATTCAGAAGCCAAAGTGTACACGGTATTCCTGTCTGCTCTCCTTAGACCTGCCAGATGTGCACCAGACGCTGGGGTGTGGGTAAAGCTCCTTTAATCTGTGCAGAACCTGACAGTCTTTTACTCCTTGGCTACCAGCACAACGAGAAGGAGCCACTGTGACTGAAATTTGTCTCCCATTCACACGTTCCCAATTTGATGTTCAAGGTCCCAGACTGTGATTCCTACAAATGGTTCCCACTTCTGCCCCTGATTCCTCTCTCTCCTTCCCCTCACCCTCCGCTAGAAGCAGACCAGCCAGGTTATTGCAATGCTGCTAAGTTTAGGGAAAACACGCACTGGAAGGTTTACAGCCCCTCTCCTATCCCTGCCCAGGGGTCAACTCGCTGGAGCTGCTCCCCATTTCATCCCTTCCATGCTCTCTATGATACAAAGTGTGCAACAGTGCAAATCGTGACGAAGATATATGCTGACAGGGTCATATATCTTTTTTCCCCTGCTACATACAGTAAGAACCAAATTCTCCCAGCAGGCATATGCCTCCCTCATTATTTACTCTCTTAGGGTTCAGTTCTCATTTCTTCTAGCTGCCTCTTCTTCTCAGGCAGTTTACTCTTCTCCATCAGGATGGGAATCTAACACAACTCCCTGGTCCCAGACAGTGCTATGCCATCACCGCAAGCACCGTTTGCTTCTCTTATGTCTTTGCTAGATTGTCCCTGGTGAAACTCTACTTGGTTCTCTTTAAAAAAGTAAAGCACAGAATAGTACTGTGTCCCTTTACAGCAAATGCCAAGTTAATTCATTATCTTAAAATTACGGCTCTTTTCTAGGCTCCTGTCAACACAGTCACAACTCTGCCTTGTGCTGTATTTAACACTTCATACTTCTATTAGTATTCTACACGTTGCTGGTGCTGTCAAAAAGCCATGCTAGTACACATGCAAACAAACCGCTTGTGGTTGGGGACCCTTCGAGGAACACACATCACTTTAATCTGTGCAGAGAGATATTGATTCAGCAGCAGTAACTGACTTCCAGGGAGGATTAGACAGCAGGGAGTGCTCCATAAATGGGGGGAACTAAAAAAAAAAGTAAAATGAAAAAAACCCAAAGCAAAACACGTCTTTGGGGGGAGACAAGGGGATGGGACACCTCAGCATTCAAGCAGGCTCATAAATAGTTATGAGTAAGTCACTTGTGTCAAAAAATCAGGAAGATGATTATTTCACAGTCCAATTACTCCAACTGCAGTTGCATTCTTTTATCTAAGATCTTACTAGCATCTCTTAAGGGTTTTTTCTCTTCGGCTTTTCATTTCTACAAAATTAAACTTCTACAAAATTAGTGTGTATTCCTATCAAATCTCACTTTTTAATTTTTCTTTCCCTCTCTTTTCAAAAGTAGGAGCAAGCACTGATGGTTCTGCGTATATGCTAACTGATGACCTTGTCCCATTAAATTCTTTACAATTGTTGTCAAAGTCTTGCCCTTTTGTTGCTTAACTCAAAAGGCCAATGAGGACATCCTGTTGTCCTTGAAAGTCAATGCTACAACCTGAGATAGCACTGTAAAAAATAATCGGTTACCTGCATAAAGTATCATGGATCCTGGGGATAGCATCTTTCTGAAAACAAAGAAATCCAGCACCGTGGAAATAATGTTGGGTTTGGGTTGATTTTTTTTTTTTTTTTTTACATTTGAAACACTTCTGATAATGGGAAAAGAATTGCATTGACATCTTTGTATTTCTTTTCAAATACCATAAAATAAATGTTCTGAAGACCAACCTGTGGTAATCACAGTTGAACCAGTTACACTGCTGATAGAACCAGAAAAACGCCAAACAACTCAACACTTATCTTTGTCTAAAAAACGCGTATCAGACGCTGCATTTGCTAAAGAGAGAACAGATTCAGTTGGCACCAAGATAAGTTGTGGCTCACTTGCCCCAGACCAGTACCTTGCTTGTTGTACCACGCTCTATCCATTAACAATTTCATGCTCAGGTGAAGCCGTTTTATAAAAAAGAATGATTTATGCTGTGTTACTCCATAGGCACCATGCCAGTGGCTCTTAAATGAAGTTTCCTTTTCTGTCGCTGGCACAAGCGCTGTCAATCAGTATCTATCATCAGTTGGAAATGACTGACATGTCAGAGTGTAGATAAATGAAATAAATAATATACTGGTATTATTTTAAATTCCTTCTTCGCACTTTGTAAACCTGTAAATTGTCAAGAGACACTGTATTTAACCCCGTTTTCTTTTGTCATATTGGATGTCGCAGGAGCACAGACTGTGCACCACATTTAACTGATACACTTTGAAATTTTCTGTGGGAAAAGGAGCAGTGAGGGAGAAGCAGGTCTTGAATTGCAGAGCAGATATTTTGGGGAGCTCTGGGGACACTGGAAACTTCCACAGGAAAGCTGAAATGATCTTTTCCAAGAAGCAGTGCTGCGAGTACAGACTCTGTCGCCCTCCTGTTCTAACACTGCCACATGGGACATGTGAAAACAAATTTGGGTTTTAACATACTTTTTCCTCGCTCCTCTTTCTTACCTGCCCTCCTGTCTCAGTTAGAGACCGCTCTGCAGCCGGGTAGAGTGTTCTGAGGTGAAATACTTCACCGGGATTGGGAACAAGTGCTTCTGCTGCAGGTGCAGGACCTTCTGGTTAAATCCTGGGTTTAACCGATCCATTGTGAAGGGCCAAAAGGTGTGCTTCCATGTTGGTCCATCACCCACAAGCGATGATGAACTAAAAAGGTTTCTCCCTTTCTCACTATTACATCCATACTGAACTACTGACCATTACTATCTAAGCCTACATGTTCAGCCAGTTTTCATCCACTTTATAATTTCACCTGTATATACCATAGCCCCACAATATGACTACAAAATGGTAAGCTTTGATTATTTATGTTAGCATTTTGTGACACCTTCCTCTTAGATTACAAACGTGTAACACTTTATGTTGTACTACCCTATCAAACATCCTAACAACCTAGCAAAACATCATTGCAGTTTTACCACCTTTCTTATATGCCTTCCCTGATTTTTTCCTTCCCACATTTGAGTGATTTATAGTTATATAAACATTTGCTACATTCGCCTCTATCTCATTTCCTCTCAATAAACATCATTTGCTCTCCCTGAAGCATATCTGTCACTGCCCGTCTGCTATCTTTCTATAACTAATATGTCAATGTTTCTTGCTTCTTATTTAGCTAATTATAGTAGAATTTTATTTTATCTTTCAATGTCCTTTCCAAAAATTTCCAGAAATATCAAGAAGTCTATAGTATTGCGCTGAATCGACAGTATTGATAACTGCTTACCACAAGTAGTTTATTTGACCTCATAAACTCCGCAGCCTAACAGCTTTCTATTCCCTACCATCTACCAAGGGTTATCCTACATATTAAGCAGCCACAATGTAGCTCTAAAAGTCTCTCTAATACATTATTTCTGTATCAGTCAGTCTCTATTTGCCACTTTGCAGCTCAGAACAGTGCATTTCATCACATATTTAATCCTGTCTTTTTTCACCTTCTTGTACCAAGTGAAAAAAAAAAATAAAATCATAGTTTACAGAATTAATTCTCAGGTGCAACAAACTTTAAAGGGATGTAAACTGAATTCCTGGCCATATTGACCAACTTCCTCTGAACATTTTGTTGTGCATTCATGATCAGTAAAGGAAAGCAAAAGTATTTATCAAATGCTGGTACACTAGTAGCATTTATCTGCACTCCCTCCTCCTATTTGTCATACTGTGCCTCTCCCCATGTCTCTCGCATTGGAGAATTTCATGTTTCTCCTATCAGGTCTCAGGTCCTGAGTTTCAGTACAAGGTCATCTTAAGTTAATGACCTTTTTTATCCCTTTTGTCCGTACCTGAAGAATGATAAATACAGACAAGCATTCTTAAGGATAAAGTATTGTTCAATTCAAACAGGCCAAAAACATTTAGTGAACATTTTTTTTTAAATGTACATACTCTTCCATCGTACTTACGTGCAATACCTTCTCTTCATCACTACTGGCATCTGTGAGTCTACCTGTCTTAGGAATCCAATTTTATGCCCATATCAACTTGAAAAAGTTTCCTTTAAGATTAGAAACACACCTACTACATTAAACAGTTCTTCTCCCAGTGCTCCTTTCACAGTGCCATCTGGCTTGACCTTATAAAACATCGTTCATAGCCTGGCTAGTGTACAGCAGAAGAGTAACTCAGCCATCAGCTCTGAAAATTCTTTGAAGTATTCACTATGAGTCATCCTTCCCTCTTCCCGGTTGGACTTCCAGCAGCCCAGACCTACAAAGATTTAAACTAGAATCAGTGTTGTTACTGAGTTACTATTATTTACTTCCTTCATGAGAAAACGAAGGGAGTCTTCCTTGACCCTTCCCACAGAACCACACAGCAAAATAAACAAGAGCAGGCGGCAGAATAAACAGCAGAGCTCGCTACGGAAGCAGGTTCCACATCGTGACAAGTCATAGCGTCGGAGGACTGTGCCTGTGTTGTTAGAAAGACCAGCACAAAGACGCTCATCCCACTTCGCATACAGCCAAGATGAGTAATGCTTCACACATGAGGGCCTTCTGCCTGATGGGGTTGGCTTTCAAAATTTGCCTGTCCTGACCATTGCCGTCCCAGGAGTGTGGCTGCCACTCCAGAACACAGGTGAGACAGGAACACTGGGAGAGCCATGTCCTCCACAAGCATGGGGAACGCAACAAAAACAAATCTGCACTGTGTCCTTCCACACCATTGTTCACCGAGTATTTCGCCACTTCCCGCAACAACCACAGGAGTCATAACGTGCCCCAGGAAGAAAGCTCCAGGCCACTCTGGTAACAGGGGGTTGTTTCAGGTGAAACTCTTCATGTAGTCCTAGGAAGCACACGAGGCTTACACCGTGTAAGGTGACCAAAAAAAAAAAGAAGCCTCAAAAAACCAGGTTCCCACTAACTTGGTTTCAGAGTGAATTCCTTGCCAATTGAATCACTTAATCTGTATTTTCAACAGGTCTGCATGTACATAGCTCCTAAAGTCCACTTCCCCAGTCCAGCTCCTCTTCATGCTGCCCATGCTCCTAATGAATAGTAAATACTGCTCAGATATTCTATGTAGACTCTGCAATTCAAGTAGCTTAAAAATTGCAAGCCCTGCAATTCCAAACAATCAATGTAATATGGGTCAAGAAATAGCAGCTTCATATTTTTAGTTAAGTTTAAGCTTGTAAATAATGACTTTTTTAAGTATAGAAATTGTTTGCAATATTCATGTAGGTTTTGTTTGTTTTAAAGACAAAGACTTATAAGCTTAAAATTACCACATCTCTCTATTGTATACAAGACTATTTTTTGGCAGACAAAAGCTTTCACAGAATGTGTTTTATATTTAACATCATAAGTCACCCCAGTATGGGTTCATACCAACAACATTAGCACCTTCTGGAAGCAGTATCACGTCACTCATTACAAACCAGACAAATCTCTGCCATGGGACAGGAAAATACCAGCAGCACCTTCAGCTCCCCGTTCAAACACCAGTATTTAACAAAGATACAATCTTCATTTAGCATTGTTAGACTAATTCAAATATCTCAAACAGTTCATGTTCTTAACTTACTCCAAAAGCTTTTTGTTATGGGAATGTTTCTGCAAATTTAATGGCATGCTGATGTTTTAACATATAAAGGAATGTACAGTTATGGAATGAAAGGAAATCAGTGAGCAACCACAAAAATATAAAAAGCTAATAATTTGGAATTTATTTAGAAAACAGTGGTATTTATTTTTCAGCTGCACTTGTATTCACAGCTATTTAGCTTTACTGTGTATGTGTGTGAGAATGCAGGCGTACACGTATAGATAAACGGCTTTATTCAATATCCCTTGAAAGTGAAGGCTGGGAATCTCACCCACCTCGTACTCTCCATACCCCATCCCCATGGAAACATAGTACTAATAAGCGCTGTCCTTGAAAAGCCAATTCAGCTGTAGAGGAGGAAACAGACCCAGGTTACCAGGCTAGCAGGATACTATTGATAAATTAAAGTCCTCTTGTGCAGATGCTCCCACAGCTCTATGTATCCCAGTAACTCTTCCTCGGCCCTTGACAGTCTGCCTCACCCAGGACACAGAAGGCTGTATACCGTGAACTTTCCCAGAGAGGAGAAAGGATGCAGGGGACCACAAAAAACTTGCATTTTTCATTCCCTCTCTAGGCCCATTTGTGCTCTTGGCTTCTTCCCAATTAGGTATCTATCAATCTGAAGTACAGCAAATGTACTTCAGTAGGATGTTTTTGGTGAATGGTAAAACAATTGAAAAAAAACAGAAGCTTTTGAAAAATGGAAATTCATCTAATCCAACAACTAGAATTCAAAAATATTTTCAGAAAGTGATTAGGTGGTAAATATTTGGAAGACAAAATGGTTCTTCAACGTTCTTCACCACTTTAAAAATTACGTGGTTTGAATTTTTAAAATATCAAGTTTTGTTCTGACTTTTTCCTAATAAAAGAGTTCAAATGCTATTATTCAGTTCTTCTGTAGATACTGCCATTCAGGTATCTGATGCCTTTCTTCTCTTCTCTCCTTCATGCATTTTCTCTCCCCAAAAGCAGCAGGTGGAAGAGATCTCCCTTGTGTGGAGCTTATGGCATAGTTAGACCCCAGACTTGGTTCAGGTACTTTGCGCAGACCCTCAGGCTACGTCTGAATTTGCAGATAATTCATCACACCAAGAGCAGACCAGTAGACTGAATTAGACGGTGCTGAAGGCCTACACCTACACAGTACGTGCTTCAGCAGGTTTGCTTCAGGGAAGACAGTCTGATTCCTTGGGCCAAATATTCCCATCTTGCACAGTTTGAACTTGTCTCCAGGCATGATTCATTGGTGCGGAGACATACCTGTTCAGTGGGGGGAGTTTATAATCAAATAGGGCACATTTGGTGAGCACCTGGAGATAAGCTTTGGCTTAGTTTCTTCCAGAAGCAATCTAGCTTGTGCACACCAAAACCAACCTGTGACATAAACTGTGATAAATGAGGATAAGTAGGTTTGCTCCAAAACTGTACTACTGCTCCGAATTGAAATGCTAACATAAATGCAGTCATAGACAACTAGAGGAGTCTCTCTCAACAAAGATACCTGGAGTAGGTCATTGTTCGTTAACAGGTCTATAACGGCATTGACTACTGAGTTTGGAAAATCTTTACGATACCTGCAACATGCATAGCCATTGCTCACACGCAGCTAAGTTTTATATGTTTCTACATCTACCTTGCTGACAGTTAACAAAGATGCACAATGCTGATTTATAAAGATATATAAGCAGCAAGAAGCAGTTTCTGATTAGGAAATCTTTCTCTTAAAAAAAAAAAAAAACACACAAAACCCAACAGCAGTGGTCCACAAGACTTGTGCATGGGCTTTTGAAAAATATTCTTTGAAACAGCATTAGAGTATCATACACCTGCTTGATACGTTTCAAGACATATCCTGCATTGCTATACTCAAAATTTGCCTTTATAAAGCACTACTGATATGATCCTAATTTGCACCCGTTACTTTGAAGTACCTTTGAACACAACTGATCTAATGCTCGTTAGCATTGCATCGGCTCATGCCAGTGTCACTCCACAAATCCCATCACCGCTGCGGTACAGTAAGACGGATGGGGTAATGGAACAAGGAGCCAAAAGCTACACCTTTTTATAGCTACAGCCTGAAATGCCACCAGAAGACGGTCAGAACATCAGCTTTTATTCAGTAGTAGAAAGCAGGTACAGAGTAATCTAGAGATTCTCTCAGGAAAAAAACAAAGTCATTCTCTCAGACTTTTGCTGCCTTGCAGACTCTTATTTTTCAGTCAAATTCTCCTTCCCTCACCAGGCTTCCAAATGAAAGCAAAGCTCTACCAAGCCACTTACCTCTTCGGTAAACGTAGCTTGGATTTACCTTCCAGGGTCAGCTGGTGGACTGACAGGCTGTGGGCAGAGGGCTGCCAGCAGATAGTCCTCTCCTGAACCCCTCCTTGTAGAGTTGCACTGATGTACCATCACCTGAATTACAGCTCAGATCTGCTTCTGCCTGACTGCCAGTGATTTGAAGTTAAATACATCAAAAGGAGAATTGTTGGTTTAAAAGCAACAATTTATTCTCAAAACCAAACATTTATTCTCAAGGGGAGAAAAAAAAAAAAAAGAAAAAAGAGAGAGAATATGAAACACTAATCTTTCAAAATAACCAGAATACAAAAGCATTGGCATCTCCATAAATGCAGGGCTACAAAACTCACGGAATTAAGTGGTCACAAGGGAATATGTCTGCAACTGAAATATCTGTTGGTATATAACAAATAATGAAATGCATTTAATTAAATTTCAAGTGGAGAAAGCTCCTCCAATGGGAACCATAACAATATAATTCATATTAATTTAATGACTAAAAAAAACTAGTGATGACAAAATAAATACTTCTTTTTAATAAATTAATTGCTTATTTTAGTTTTATACATTTTGTTGCAAGTATGTGAAAAGACTAAGGAGTGTCCAACTTGATGCTCAGAGGGTAAGAAAAATGCAAGTGGAGATTCTCCTTCAAAACAGTCCTAAAAATGAGTATTTAACCAAGATTTTACTACTTAGAAAAGGGAAAAGGCGTAACTATGTTTTCCATCAATATTCCCTAACTGTGAAGGTGCTTTCTGCTTGAAATGTGTCTTTGTCTCAACAGTGTGATGTGGATGCAGGAGGGTCAAAGCTTAGCAAAGCACATTTTCCTGCACAATCTTGGGTTAAATAAAGAGGGAGAAAGGAAGCCTCTTTTCTTAAAAAGTGATGGTTATGGCAGGTAGTGCTACACCCAGTGACACAATACAGGCTCCTCCTGTGACAGGGGTGCCACAAACAAACAAGAGGGTTGTTGGAGTAGGGGCACTTGCACTGGAGTTTCAAGTTGGATGCATACAAGGATGCTGTCTGGATGCTCTCTTACAGCATCTCTACGGAGTAAGTGTTCTTACCCTCCAGCCCTATAAACACTTCAATTTTTTTTCCCCATTGCTTTCCATAGAAAGCAAAGCGATCGTGATTCATTTTTTGTTTGTTTGTTGACTTCTACAGTGCCGCACACTTTTTACCGCTTTTACATTTTTATGTACCTTCTGGCTGTAGCGCAAACATCTTGGAAAAGGCGCAAGTTAAAGTCAATTCAGAAACTATGACACAGAGGGTCAAAGGTAGGCCGCGAGAACCAAAACTCAAGTAGTTATATCCACAAGCAGGGTCGAAAGAAGCATGCAATCAAGAGTTAGTTGTTGGCAAAGCAGCAGCCGCTTATATTCAGTCAAGAGTAAGAAGAATACAGGCAAACATCAAGATAGCAAGATGATGGTTTTCTTCACATATGGGGCGATACAATTTTTCACCCAATTCTGTACTGTGCTACTAGACATCTTTCAAACCACTGTTCTAGGCCGAGGGTGCAAATTTCAGTTACTACAGCAGTATGTGTAAGCCAGACATAAAAAGGAAGTATTTTAGTACCTGTAGCAAAACACAAAAATCCCCTAAAAATCTTGATTGACGACTAATTATTTTTACTGAGAAAAACAATTGCACAAATTCTTGCCTAAAACAAAAGGCTAATTATAAATAACATTTTTGAGAGCTCTAAAACACAAACTGGAATGCACTGATACTTATAATCAAGGACTCTCTCCATGAACAAAAAAATGAAAAACTTTAGAGGAATTCAGAAGCCTAGTTGTATCTATGAAACTACAAAAGCAGAGAAAGCAAAAGCTCAGGGTACAATCAATAGTTTATAAATCAAAGCAAAGCTTTACTTCAAAAAACAGAGGCAAGCTTGAGAAGAACAGTTGATTTATAAAAACCATTATTTGAAATCAGCAAGCAATTAAAGCAAAGCACTTCTCTTTCTGCTATATGGGAAAAGCACACACAGGCTGTAAGAACACAATCGATGGAGAAGGCCGTTTCATCTGAAATATTCCACCCTTGCAGGAAATACTGGAGTTACAAAGATTCCCTTGATTGCAGTTCAGTTCATCTTCTGGACAGTGCCACCACAGAGTCTGTGTCCAAGAAGTACTTAAACCACTCTACACATACCGTTAAGCTTCCCAGATCACTTAAAAAGCTGAAGCTATCTCTAACTTTGCAGAAATACCAGCTCAGACCTCAAGGCTTGTGTTCTAGCCTGGGAACTTACCCAGATCAGACATTGCATTTATCACATTATCAACTCCAGCACCTAAACTTATGTGAAGATGTTACACCACCAAATAAGTTATTCTACCAAGCCTTCCGCTCTCCCACCCTTCTGCAGTTTTTTTTCAGAGCTCTCCTAATTTCTTTTCATCTTCCATTTCATTGATGATGGAGAAGGTATCTTCTGACACCTGAAAATCTCTGAGGGACATAGGAGGCCTTAAAAAATAAACAGAGATCACTATTCATGTTCTTTGGTGTTATTCATCTGCTGAGAGAGATCAAGGATGCCAAATATCTGCTAAAAAGGCTTTATAGAAATTCATAGGCTGTGTGGATTGGTCTCTCAAGGTTCGGTATCACTAAATGCAGAAAGGAAATGCAATAGCTTTATGTATGTATAATCATGTACTAAAAAAAAAAAAAAAATCACTCAGGAATAATACACTAGCTTGCCTAACAACAGGACACTGTACAAGTCCAGGACTCTCAAAATACAAGAAAGAAGAACATGTATTTGATGCTTAGTCTTCACCAGTAAATCCTATCTTACTAGTTCTGGAGCTGCATTTGGATGGCAAGCTCAGAGATACACTGCAAAACTTACTGGAGTTAAAATAAGAGACCAATGCTAGATTTGTAACAGAGGTATGAAGTAAAAATGAATTGAGGAATAAAAGAAGTGTTAACAATGGGCATATTCAGAGCAATTCTGCCTCTAATACCAGTAAAATCTTCTCTCCAGAAGTTTTCACACCCAGAATCACCAGAAATTCTGACCCTAAGCATTAAGTTGCTGAAAATGAGAAATGAGCCTAACTTGTCCTCAAAACGTGAACTGGAGTGTAAACAACCCGGTGTTTCTACTAAAATTACACAGATCAAAGCCCAGAGAGACCAAAAAGTCTGAGGCTGCAGGGAGCTCTATTTTACATGATGCTGTATAACAGGGAAGCAGCTGAATGAAGCACAGTTTTGTCAAGCCCTCAGTTAGGATACAATTAGATTACAGCCACAACAGCAATTGTCTTGCATGTAGACATAAACCATGATGGCTTGGGGCAACGTGACCAGACACACAGGAAATTAGGCACTGGCTGTGAAACTGGCCCTGAGAACCCAGAAAAAACAGTGGCTGACTTGTTAATGTTAAGCACTGTGATACTGCATCCCCTTATGATCAGCACCCAAGTCAGCTAGATGAAAAGTAAGTCAGATCCCTGAGTTAAAACAGATTCTTGAACACTGCAGTGAGAAGTTATACAGAAAAAAAAAAAGAAAAAAAAAAAGGATGCACGGGTGGAAGGAAGCTTATAAGAGATGTCGTGGAAATAATTACAGAGGCCCAAGCTGTGAGGTAAACCATGGTCCTTCACCTAAAGTAGCTTGAGTGAAAAGTACAACAAACAGATCGGTGATCTGCATCATGCGTGTGCCACAGACGCTAAGAAAAGGAAAATCTCCAACGTCAGTGGACTTACGTACCCAGTTTGGCTTTGCCTCTGCAACACGTCACCAGGATATTGCCACTCTCAAAAGGTACCTTGCAGGCCCCGTCCTGATAAAAATGATGTTCTTGATGACAAATGCTTTGCAAGCTGACTACAGCTCCAGGAAGGATGCGGTAGGTGCAGATGTATCCTAGAGTAGCCGAGTGCCTCGGAGCAGCCGAGTAAACAAACAGCACGCAAACTCTGCTGTCACAGATTATGCAGGGACACTTCAAAAGAAAAGAAAGGGATGACTCACTGATCTCACCTTTACCACTCCTGCATGAATCTGAAGGCTCACATGGGACAGATCGCCATCAGTTACACCCAGTAGCTGGGAAATACATCAACTAAGCTCAAATAACACTCAATAAATAAATAATTATAGTGATACTGTAAAAGCAAGCAGCAGTTTCAGAGATTTGTTGGTTGTACAGTGTCCAGCTAAACCCCAGAACACAAGCAAGCAAAGCTACAAAAAAACCCCACTATCATCAATAGGTCTGGTCATCTCCACACTCTGTTCAGGAGAAGTTTTTCAAAATTACATTCTGAACATTTTCAGTCTGGGTAGGTCTAAAAGCAAAAGCTCATCAAATAAAATACAAATGCTCACCTCTTACTGGAGTGTTATTTTCTTCATTAATATTAAAATAACCAATTCTTATTCAAATCCTTGGTATTTACTCATTATCATACGTATGTGTCAAGATGAATACTTATAGTGTACAGATATAAAGGTATGATTTGATATTCATGTATATGCATTGCATATAACGAGCTGGATGATTAAGGTCAGATTTTTGGCTTCTTAGCTATGGTATGTAGAATGACAGGTGCTCTAAAGGATACCTCAAATTTGAGAGATCCAAAATCATAGGTCATGTAGAACTTACCTTGTATTGTTAATTGGTAAAACATCAGGTTTTGTCACACTCCATTAAAATGGGTTATATTCAACACACATTCTTACCCAGAATATTTGCATTTTTTTCTATCTTAAACAACAGTATACTACAAATATCCAAGTAAAAGAAAATGCTGCACTGAAGTAAACAATTCTCTTTAAACTGCCTGTACGGCGTGTAGCTAAGAAGTTTCTTCGGAATCTTTTCAAAAGTCTTCAAGGACTTCAACTTCGTCAAAATCCTTAACGATAAAATATTTATTTACAACAGGGTAGAAATCCCCAGATTTATTATTTAATCAGAAGAACATAAAGGGAAGTTTATAGAAGATCAAAGAAATATACAGACTCAACGAGAAAAGCAGTAAGCTACGTAAATTGGATAAAGATTTTGAAATATGCATTCTATGCCTGTTACATTTGTGTGCATCCAATTATAATAACCAAAAACCCAACCAAACCCCTGAGAGTATGCAAGTATTTTATCTAAGGAACTGTTATGTTCAGTTCAGTGACTCAGATTTTGACTTTCTGGTTTACCCTATGAAAAAAGAATTCAATAACACACACCACCCCAGGTCATCTAAATTTAATTAGGACCCCAATTCTCACATCCAAGATTGATGGTGGCTTTGCCCTTCACTGAAATAAGAGCATAATTCAAGCCATTTAGCATAACCAGCAACACTTTGGTGTGGAAGCAGGTGACCTAACACAAGTGGTGTCAGCACCTACTCCAGTACCTTAATATTACTCAGTACATGAGATATAGCGAGCACAACAGAATCTGCTCCTTGAAAGAAACCAAAGAAGGTAAGAGTAATAGCAATTATTTTAATTAGCAGGCTGTGTATTTCTAAGATGTCTCTGGCATTTCAGTGCCAAATATCCTGGTATGTACTATTCTATCAAGCCATTGGAAGTATTTATTTCACAGTAATTATATAATTCAGAAGCTAAAGCTATGTAAGCTTCCTTCAAGTCAGTGAAAATATTACCCTCCAGCATAGGGAGATTTCTTTTTCCAGCTTGGACATGTGTTCATATTAAAACACACTATTTCATATCCAACATTTTACCAGAGCTCCAACATTTCTACTTGACTAAGTGCCTTGCAGTTACTTTTACTTTCCTTCAATGCCCTGCATGTTTGCAGGTCCTCAGCTAACAGTACACATGCCGTAACACTGCTAAAAGAATCAACTTCACCCCGACCTTGCCCCCTGAAAAATCCGCCGTATCACTAATTATAACAGTACAAAAGCAAGTGTCCAAACCAAGCTTCATTCTTTGTTTCAGCAACAGCACCAAATCACAGCAAAGGTTCAAATCTGCCCTTAAAATCAGATATGTGACTAAATAACCTTTTACTCCCCTATTACTTTGCATCACAGAACCTTGCTTTAGCAAGGAGAGGCAGGAGCAACGTGTTGAATTGTCACTCAGAAGAACGGTCCTTCCACCAGACCTGATGTGAGGAAAATTTCACAGCTATACATTACTGGTCTTAAAGATATTCTTCTGAGATCAAGGGGATGCTGTGCCTTCCCAAAGGCCAGGGCGTGCAGCCTCCTGCTGTCTCTCCACTCACAAGAGCAAGTGGAAGTTGAAGGGAGAAGCTGCTTTAACTGCTACTTCTCTGTATTATGGCTGCCTGCTATTACTCCTCTTCCCTTTGTTTCCCTTTCCCGTTTTTCTACCTTCTGCTAATGCAGCAGTCCATCCCATAATGGATGCAAGCAATGACTACACACACAACTGTTCTCACGTGGAGCTTTGTGCTGGCGCATCCAGAAAGGAAGTCATGGCAACGGATGCATTTCTGAGAGCATCAATATTGCTTGGGAGATGCATGCCCAGGAACATTTACTTCATCTTACATTCGGTCAAACTACGCAGCAACGACTCCCATTTAATTTCACATTTCCAGTTGCTGCTAATAGAAAAGGAACCATGAAGGCGTCATTACAGTATTGCCCTCTGGAAATAAATTTCACCATCGCTAAATGCTCATTCACTCAAATATTGCTCAATACATACTGCCTCTGTTACATCTTTAACCCATATGAATTTTAAACCTGATTTCTAACAATTATCCCACATTTCACATCACCAAGTAGCAGCAACATTCTGGCTGGCTTGGTTTTCTTTTGCAACATAAATTAATTTTGGACTCCCCTAAACTGTTAATCCTTTTTTAGATTTCCAGTTATCTTTTCCAGCAAAATTCTCAACCTGAGTTAATCAAAAATCATCTGCCTCCCTTAAGGCTTTCCATTAGTCTTCTGAGTATTACTGCATTGCTGTTTATTGACTCTAGAGCACCTGGTATTGTTAATTGTCTGCCAGAGACCAAAGAATTCATCATCATATTTCAAAGGTGTCAGATCCCCTAGCAATTTATTGTATATAAAAAAAATAATCAATATGCTTCTGCAATAAACCATACGTATTCCATGCTAGCCCAAACCCATTCTTCTAAAGCAGGTGATGTATAGACTACTTACTGTACATTGTGCTCTTGCTGCTGTTATTCAGTAATATCACTTTCTCCCTTCCTCTGGTTGTCTAAATGGCTCTCAGAATTAGGATTTTCACACGTATTGAGCTTGAGAGACTTTTAAACTTTTTAAAACACAATTTTTCTAACTTATTTTTAGTGAACTGTTTAAGCAACAGCTAGCAATTTACCTCAATTTATCTTCATTCAGCCTGCACTTAAAAACCCAATCTCAGAATGAAATTTCACCCATCTTATTCTTTTGAAACACACATAATCAAAACCTGCTATCAGCATTACAATAGTTTGTCAAGGCTGCATCTTGGGCTGTCTGCAAGACTTTAAAGCTTACACACACCTTCATTCTCACTCACTCCAATCAGGGTACATCCCCTGCCTATTCTTTGTATTGCTTACTTTTATCCCCCTTTTTTTCCTCCATATTTTGGTTTCGTGACTAACAGTTGTGAAGTGATTGATTTTAGCCTTGGAAAGTAAATTCCAAGATGAACTATAGTCCATGTAACACTTGGGTTTGATGTCTGACTAGACGGGCAGGATTTACTGGAACAAAGAAGGTTTATTTGTAACTTCCCTCCCTCCTCCTGTCTGTAGAAGTAGTCTTATTCTTCAGAGAGTAAAAGTTGCTATTGTACTGAGGAGCTATAATATGGAATTTTGTTGCTTTTCTGTTTGTTTGAAAATCCTGTTAAAGCTGAACCTCAGTATTATTTGGAAAATTAATTCTCCAGCCTAACCACGCAAAAATAATCGGATTTATTTAGTTTAAATTTGATGATGGTACATTTAGTATCACAAGGAACTGCAAGAGCACCTAATTCTACACCACATAATATCTTCTGTACTTTCATTGTGTCCTCTCATCTCTTTTGTAAGGCAAACTCTTTCACATTTCTTTCAACAAGAAAACTGCTAATGAAAGCTCTCGTAATTATTAGCTCCTTTCCTGATCAGAAGCAATGACTACTTTAGGCAAGGAGGCACCTTCAATTCGCACAGTGGAATTATGAGGCCATCAGCGTTATCTTCCATCTTAATGGAAGCTTCAGTAGTTTAAAGTTCTTGCATCCTCCAGTACTTACTTTGCACAGGTACAGTTTTTGCTGAGGCATCTTCCTACCTGACTATTTCCCACAAGTTTTCAAACTCTGGACAGAACACCCATCTAGGTTCCTCTCTCCAAGTGACATTGCCCAGCATTTGTCAAAGGGGCAGAAAGAAGGCCAAAAAAAAAAAAAGAAAAGCAAAGAAAAAAAATCCCAGTCCCACCAGAGCTTGAAATAAAACCTTAACCTACATCCTTGCAGACACCTTTGTCTTCACCTGATCTAAATCCTTCTGTTGCTTCTGAGCATCTTGCCATTCATTTCCAAATCATTTAGTAAGCTAAAGAAGTCCTTTTATATGAAGCCCCACACGCCTCTAGCCAAAGCTGAAAATTCACCATTTGTTCTTACTCCTTAATTTCAGCTGCAGTTTCTAATCTAACCCAACAACTCTTTATTTCTAACCTTCTGATAACATTACGACCTTTTCTTCATCTTTTTTATGGGACTTTTTTCAAAAGCTTTTGGAAATCAAAAGAAATTAATCCTATGGAGTTAGGCAGAGCAAATAGCAAAAAGACTCAAGAATAGATACTCACCCTAGCACCTGGAGTTCGACATAAGCTATAAATGTTACGCCTACTGTTTTACAAATATTTTAACAAACACTAATGGGTTTACTGAAATCAGAACACAATTCTGCATTTCTTTAATAATATAATCCTCCAGAGCACTGGTTTTGTTCTTTCTTCATTTGCTAAATCAAGATGAAAACATTTACCCAACTCCTTTGTAAGACCACCATCACACTTGCAAGTGAAAAGTGCTATACCAGAGATACATAATGGATGCCTTTTAATTTGTTCTTTGTTGATAGAGATAATGACATTACAAATTTGAAAACATACTTTAATTTAAATGTAAGGTGATTCCAAATCTATTATCATTTCTCATGTTATTGATTAACAGCTAACATAAAAATAGCTAAAACCAGTTTATTACATTAATAAAGCAACGGCATTCAAATACTCTTCAAAACAACAAAAATATACATGAAACACTGTAGCAGTAGAAAACCAGTTAAATTCCGTAAAACATCAAAATGTTTTGCTGGAAATGATGGCGAGATTATCTTCTAAACCATGAACAACCTCATCACATGTTCTTTTGTTCAAATTATTCAGACATGCCTAAGAAAATTTTATCTCCCTCAAAAATCAAAGATAAGATTTACCTGTGCACATTTAAGCTTATATAGGAGAAAATGCTGCCATTGAAACTATTTTTTAAATTTACTTTAAACTACTGAAGCTTCATTTTGTGGCTCTGTATAGCCCTAAATAAATAATTTTCTACTTCTATAAACTTCTATTTGTGATCCAGTCACGAACCATTTCAACCTTTAGTAAGCAACAATAGCTATCAACATTTGAATAAGCAGCAGGATAAAATTGCTTTAATAGTCTTCAGGATTGGCTGAAATTACCTTTCTAAATGTAACAACGACATGAATCACAAACTGGGCCCCAATTTCTCAAGCAGGTGCACAGTAAGAAGAATTTTGCATCTTTGCAAAACCTTGCTGAAGTCAGTGAAATGCTCCAGCAGTATCCAAAAAATCTTTCAGGCGAGGCTGAGCCTGAGACCCAAAGGCTTATACTAAAATGCAACACTGCTTAATGCACACTGTTTTCATCAACGCATTTTCTATGATGGATTGCATTCTCCCTACCAAAACATTTACAAGGGCATTAAGGCTGGTAGGTGTGTTTGTTGCTTTTCTTAAAATCAACCAAACAAAACATGATTTCTTCTTAGAGAAAAAGGTTATTGGATCAAAATGTGATTTTAATACTCAGTGAAGCAAGTTCTCTCTAAACGTTAAGGAGAAGAGAGAGAGGAAAATCATCTCAAACTACAGCAATACAGACATCAGGCACATAGCTTTGGAAGCAAAATGGTTCAAGCACAACTTAGCTTTTTTGCTAGTAGTAAAGACCACACAAAAAACGGAAGCCACTAACTTTGAGGTTGAGATGACTCAAATAATGTGTTCCCCAGCCTTGGAAAAAAAATAAAAAAATAAAATCGGTAATAGCCTTGCTAGAAACATTATTTCCCAACATTAAGGGACAAAAAAAAGCATTTCCAAATGGGCATCCAGCTGCGGCATACACTACTAGGACTACAACTGAAAAAATAAAAAAGCACAAGCAAAGCTTACTACTGTGCCAAAGACAACAAATACCTCACATTTGTATAGCACTTATCACAGATGCTTTTCATGCTATTTCACCAATATCAATTAAATCACTTATCATATAGATGTGCACTTTTTTTTTTTTTTTTTAGTACAATGTAGGGCATGAAAGTTGCACGCAACTGCAGACAACTTATAAGCAGTCTGGCAAAGCTACGCGGAATAAAATTGTAGACTTAAGCAACAAGGTAAATGCATATGTGCATGTGGCAGATCATTACAGACTACGCTTCATAGATAGAAGGGAAGAAGATTATGCAGTAAGAAGTTACTAGTTGTTTTATAAGCTGTGATTGAGTGGGGTTACTATTTATCCTGGAGCTAAAGCCTAGAGGGGCGAGCAGGGAGATGGATGGGGGAAGAAGGTATTTCACAAGAGCAGGAGTTTGAAAAGTTATTTGCTCTGTTAACACAGACTGCATGTCCTAAAAGCCTTGATGTAACAGCCAAGCCTGTTCTGTGCTGTGACAAAGGTATAGTAAAGGTGTAGCAACTGAATTATGAGTTAATTATCAACATAAGCAATGATGGGAATAGCTTTTCCAAGCAGCATAAGCCAGGATGGTTTCATTAGCTTCATGTTTAATTAGATGTCCAAATGATGGAGAGTAAGAAAACTCTTTTTCATGCTTAAATGGAGGTTAAAATAATCAACCAGTCCTTGCCCAACGATGAGCTGACAGGAAATTAGCATCATTAGGCATGAGTTAGCAGTTATGAATTCAGCAGAGAAACAACGGTGCAATATTAAGGCAGGGCTTACTGGTGCACACTACTTACTGCACTATGTTTGCCAAATTACAACATAAAGTCCTGAGATTGCTCTGTGATGCAGAATTCACATGACTATACCAAGTAGGTCAAATGATTCATAGGTATTTCTGAAAAAGGCAGTTCAAACCAAACACAAAGATCAATGCACATGTACCCAGCTAGCTTAATTCACGCTACTGAATGAGCATTCTCGACACAGCGTCTGGAAAATTTCTGACTGATGTCACAGACCATCTTTTCTTCAGCTCAAGACGTTTCCAAGCATTTGAACCAAACAGGCGTGATGGTTGTCTTTCCCTGCTTGAGAGTTTTCAGACACTGGGGAAAAGGAGGGGCAGCATCTTCACTCCCAGCCATGCAGCACCCTCTTTACAGCTGGCGGCAGGAAAGCTGCTTGCTGTTCCCAGGCCAGCCTGAAACAGCGCAACCCACTCAAACTGTCCCACAACTCCTTTTCAGGTTGCAACTGACAGTTCAAGAAGTGCTGCCCCCAATTTCTCTATCAAAGGCTGTTCTGCATTTCTGATCGTACTTGTTGCCCTTCTTTGTGCCTTTCCAGTTCTATCAGTCTTACAGGTAAAGACTAGAACTGCCCATGCCTTCCAAGTTGCTGGCATACTATAAAATTACTAAACTTGTTATTTCTTAATCCTTTCACACTAATTCTTAAATGTTCTACTTGTATTTTCATAGAATCTCTCTCAGCCTTTCCTCATAGGAGAGGTGCTCCAGCCCTCGGATCATCCTCGTGGCTGTCCTCTGGACATGCTCCAACAGGTCCATATCCTTCTTATGTTGGGGACTCCAGAGCTGGATGCAGTACTCCAGGTGGGGTCTCACCAGAGTGGAGTAGAGGGGCAGAATCACCTCCTTTGACTTGCTGGCCACATCACTTCTGATGCAGCCCAGGATACGACTGACTGACTGATTGGTTGATTTTGGCTGGTTGATTTTGACTGAGTTTACATTTGCAAGAAGAAGGGATTGCTAATGATGTTAAGATCTCCTTTCTCAACAGACCACTGCTGTATATGTGTATTTAAGGATGTATATTAGACATGGTAATATTGGTGTGTTTGTATAGCTGTATATATGTGTGTATATAAAAAAAAAAATATGTAACTCATCAACATTTAATTTCACATGCTGCTTTGCTGCCTTGTTACTAAGGATTAGAAATCTATTCGCAACTTCTCTTACTCAGCAAAGTTGGTCATTTCATTATTTAGTCTTTTTCCAGAATAGTAATGACACAGTTTTTAAAGGAAATCCACTAATAACCTCACACTAAGGAAAGTGATCATCTAGTTCCTATTTTTCTCCCTGCCCTGTTTTTTAAAAATCAGTAATTAATCCATGAAATACCTTCCCTCTTACTGCTCAACAGCTTTATTTCCTCAAGAGCCTCCATTGCATGAACTCACTGAAAGCCTTTTAAATCCAAGTGTGGTATGGCAACTTCATCACCCTAATTCACATGCTTCTTGGCTCCTTCAAGGCCCTTGATTTGCAAGGAGTGACTTTGCTCTCCAAAACCCTGTTGATTCCTCCCCAGTCTTACTGGTGTGAGTATGACTATTTTCTTTATCAGCTTTGTCATTCAGTCAGTATAGAAGTCAGCCTTCGTGGTCTGCAGTCTCCCCGATACTGCATCCCCATTCAGAAATTAGCATCGCACATCAATCCTGTCAATTTTCCTGGTTTTAAGAACAATTTAGGAGACAGTTTTTATACCACTGTTAAACAATTTCATTTTTTGAGTTCTTGTGGAACCTGTGAGCAATTGTCATTTGGTCCTGGAGACTGATTTATCTTCTTTTTACTGATTTAGTCTAAAACTTACTCTTGACACTTCCAATTAAGGCAGGCCCTCACACCGTAAGAGACTGATGTGAAAACTCCCCTAA
>NW_009646939.1:3441702-3504776 GCF_000708025.1 Charadrius vociferus
ATAAAAATATTTTGCAGTTATTAACAGATTTTATCTTCCTGGAGCGCTCCTTTTTGACCTCCCTTTTTAGATAGCACACTCACTCAAAGACACTCCAGAAAGCTTCCTCCCTCCTGACATGTCTGCACAAAATTTTATTTGTTTTTACTAATTACTTTTTAAGGACTGCTTTAGCTGCCCTAATTCACTGGCAAGTTCTGTCACCCATGATATAGAAAACCAAAGGAAGTGATCAAAATTGAATCGCAAGGCATTCCACAAGGAAACTTCACTTTCACTTCAAATCCTAGAACCAGGTGACTTCCTCTCCTTCCCTGCACATTTTGATGACCAAAAATACCAGTTAACACTAACAGTATCCTTATTGTCATCTGAACTGATACAAATGGGATAGTTTACACCTCCAAAGCATCATTTCAGCTTTACTGCAAGTTCAGCAAACATGACTGAATTGGTTTGGTTCTAACCATGTTTTCCAAAGCCTTCTCCATAAAGCAGCTCGAGTGTTTTTCCTTGTAAAGTATAAACAGCCAAAGCCGTGGCCAAATGTTTGGCTCAAATTTTCAAAATCAAAGGAGATATGCCTGCAGGAAATTCTTCTTATATGAAAATAATCACATTCCAATAAAATGCCAAAAGTATTTTAGAAATAAGTAATCTACTACCACTGACTCACAGAAGGGCACCATTACCTACACAGGAGCTTTCAAATGACTGGAATAAAATATGGCCCTGTATTCATGGAACATCCTGAAGTCTTCCAGAGCTGATGATAAGATGAATAATAGCAATAATGAACGATGCACTGCTATATTTTCATTACGGAGTAATTCACTTTAGAAGTCATTAGGCAATTTCATATTGTTTAAAATGAGATGCCGAGCTGCTGCTGCTATTTTTTTTTTTAAGCTTCAGATTCCTGACTTCAGCTTGTAGTTATGCAATACTGTAAAAGCAGATCCCTCTGGTTTCCAAGAATAGTTTTACTGAGTATACAATTAACTAAGCAAGAACCCAGGGGTTCTGCAAATGACGTACTGCTGTTTATTGTTTATTATTTCTCCTGTAAACCTGATTATTTCACCAATAAACCTTATTAACTGAGGTCCTGTACAACACCAAGAAAATAAAGACTGCAAGTAATACTTTGCTTGTGCTCTTGATTGTGTACCATAATGTTCTGCTACATTACCCGCTGCAGAAAATTAAATTATATGCTTACTTTATGAATTTTCTCACCTGCCAACACTGGAAAGAAGGCTGTTATATGAAAGAAGTTCATGTACATCAAAGGTAATCATTAAGCACAGATTGGCAAAAGATACTGCAATTAGCATTTTATTGGCTTTCATTAGCAAAAGAAAACAGCTAGAATATATATTACTACTAAGTGTTCTATGACTTAAGTCAGTAACATTTACTATGCTTTTGGAGCTTGCAAGCAGGTAACATACATGTTTAATTTAATTGTCAAAGTATTCAATGTAAATTCAGTTACAATATCAGTTTCCATTAAGCTGACCCATTACATTTTGCACAGATTTACTCTAATGCTATAGGAGATTTCACCACCAGAAGGGATTAAGAAAGTTCTCCTAGAAAACCTCCAACAGGCCCACGGCACACACAGCAGCTCATCAAACGGGGAAGGAGCCGGGGGCTTTTTGCACACGATGCGAGTTCTCAGTGAAAACTCTCAGACCACCCCCCATAACAGCATTATCTCCCTGGATCCACCTGATCGTCATTCAGGGAAAGAAATTAAAAGCAAGGTTAAAACACAAACAGGTCTACCCTTGCTGAGCATCAGCTCCTCCATCCCATGTCAGTCAAACTGAGCCCCCGCATGCCAAGGAACACCTGGCAAGCCAGCCAAAAGGTAGCTTTGTTGTTACTGGGATCTCTATTTGTTCTGTGCAGGAAGTACCAACTTCCATCACTTTTGTAAAATGGAAGTACTGAGAAGAATGTTGGTTTCTGTATCTTCCTCCCACACACTCTGTTTAAAAATTCATTTATAATGGTAAAGCAAACGAAAAAGGTAAATTAACAACCCTACTACCACTGTGACATAACCAATCTAAAATTCTTCTACGGTAACAAAATGAATCATATTAAAAATATGGATTTTTTTAATTGCAAACGTCTGTGTAACCTTACAAAAAGAAGGCAGAAAACAAAAAGAGTCACATGCAGCACAGCAGGAGAGAACTGCTCCATTTGATCAGCATGGAAAATTACATGAATGCCAGAATAAAGATGGGACAGACAAAGCAGCATCCAAGAAACTGTAGTATTTTTACAAAACCAGCTTACTCACATCTTCTTTCTAACATGCCTTAAGGGATGCCAGGACATGGCACTCCATCAGTGCAAATGAAAACTGTTTCTCAACCACATTTTTGAGTTTTTCCTTTTTAAAGGAGCAGGTTTCCAGTGTGTAATAAACAGCTCCACCTACTGTCCCAGAAGCAAGTAAAGCATTTCCTCAATTTTCATTTCCAGGCTGCGGCAAGTACAACAGATCTCTTACAACTCCCCTTCCATCCTGCCCCTTTGTAATGAAGAGCTAGGTCTGAAAAACCTTAGTATCAAAGCAAAAAGAATAAAAGAACCAGTCGCGTAATCTCCCACTCTGAAGTTCTTCAGATCTCCTTTAGGCAGCTGAAGGTCCATCCCAGCCAGAAAAAGCGTTAAGAAACCCACTGAGATGCCGACCCTCCCGCTCAGCTCCTGACACAGAGCCCAAGAAGAGAAGGCAGAGTTGCTCCCCAGCAGGTCCTGGTTTCCTGGTGTCTTGCAAGAATAGCTGCCTCTCACTGCCAGTGTCTAATGCCAGCGAGAAAAACACATCTGACTGAAAAACACTGAAGCACTATGGCCGCCAAATCAAAGCTTGACACAATCTGTTGGGAATTTTTTCTGAATTTTGAACATGCAAGCTTCTTGAGTGTAAGAGCGAGCGTATCCAGAAAGAAAAAAAGACAGCCAGGTTGAGCTCAGATCTTCTGCATGACTTGAGGAGCAAGGCTATACCGACCCCTACCAAATTAAGGGGCAAAATTCCCTTGATCGGTTCCTACAGTCTGACCATAGCTCAGCTAGCTTAATGCATTGGTCAGACTTTTACTCAGCTCTTCTGAGTGAAACTCTCCTTATAAACAAATCATTTATAACTGGAAAAGAAGGAAAGACTGTACTCTTGTTACTTTCAAGTATCAAAAATAGTCAAATACTACAGTGATGCGGTACTCAGAAAAACACAACTTGGGATCTTTGAGACTGTGACCCAAACTATGGTTTATAACACAAGATTCTTCAAAGGGTCTTCAAGTAGGGAAAAATAACAGTTTATTTAACTTAATGTTTTAAAAACCAAAGGCTTCCTATTTCAAGTAACCAGTAATTTAATATATACAAAATTAACCCAGATACCACTTAAATACTCTATAGGACAGGCAGATTTCTTATGGTTCAAATTAACAAGTACAGACCACCTGTAACTCCTACTTTAATCAGCAGGCTTTAAGCATCATTGAAAAAATGGAGCTACTAACTGGTTTGTGAAATAAAGCAGAGCAAAACTTGCCCGGCTGTCTCTTTGGGAAGTGTCACAAGGCTGCTCTGTTGCAGCATCCTGGCAGCATCATTCATCACCAGCTATCACCCAAGGGTGGAACGATGCCGCTAGATTTGTAACTATTACCAGCTGTTAGAAATTACTGTGACTTAAGATGAAAAAATACCCTTTGTGCAGAAAAGATAAATATTTGGGAAGCTTTGTGTTGTGGTGGTTTTTTTTTTATATATAATTTTTTGTATTTTTTTTAAGTCACATAAAACTAGGATGATTCAAATAAAGTTTGACGTTATCTTCACTCCGAGCAACTTTTGCTCACCTGACAGCCAACTGGCACGAAGAATCGTATCAACTGATCGTAACACACCTACTAAAGGGAAGAGTTGTGCCAGGAGTTTGAGAATTTGCTTTCACCAGGTGACACTGAAGCAATGACATTACAGGAGAGAGGTGTGCACAGCAGAAGTCACAGTAGCAGCATACAGCTTTCTCTTTCAAGTGCTCATGCCGTCTTCCCCCAAAGCCTCAGACTGGATCATACTCACACTACTTCACCCTGATTTTCACTGCTTCAATAAATGTCACCTGCCAAATTTGAAGCCATCAAATGCAAGGCTTACAGCCCAGAACACAAACCTGCAATGAATCTGTCAAGATCCTTGTCCCAGCAATCTTTCTCTGTCTCATTCTGACTAGTCTGCTTTAGCTCCTAAATTTAGGATCTGTCACTGTATCAAGTAGATGGCACTACAAGCTTTGGCTAAGTTAACAGTGGGGCGCACACTCAGTAAAGAGTATATTCCAGTAGCAGCACAGCTCTGAAGGATGCGTAAACTAATACACAACTGAACTCTCTTAGGAAAAAGCAGTGACACCTTCTTGCCCTTTGCGAGGGAAGCTAGCCAGATGGGCAAGTGCCCTTCTTGGCAGCACACTGACACCAAGAGGGACATTCAGAAATAGAAGCCGCAAGATTAAAACTGTCATTTTGTCATAAATACAGACCTACTCGATAAATACGAAAAATTTTCTCTCTGAGGAGGAATTTATATTAAATTCCTGATATCATAAAAATATTTTCCCTCAATTATTAGAATAGCACGGGGAACATGTCCTTTCCAAGAAAGTTATGACTTTCCCCCTTCCCCAGCAGTGAAAACACGGCTGGCTGGAGCCTGGCTTCACCTCAGGTGCCCACAAGGACTGTCCCACCATAAGGTACGCCTTGCCACAACAGCACTCCCCTTGCCTGCTATTATCCAGCTTCCCTCAAGCACACTGGGACACACAAGAACTGAGCATGTTGGTAGGTGGAGGCCATACACTTTGCTTCGCGTTCATCAACGCTACGCTGAGAAGAGTTCCAGCTGACCTAAACAGGGTAGACAGTACCATCCATGCACGCAGGGCAGCACAGACCCCCCACAAAGCAATGCAAATAAGCGCTTTGGTGCACTAACACTAAATTTCCATGCAATTTCTGCTGCTTTGCAAACAGGGATACCTGAATTAGCTCTAACATCGGGCGCTATGTGAGCTGATGTGACTGCAGTGAAGATGCTGTTTTCCTGCTCCCTCTTGTTTTGATTTCTATGTCCAATGAGACAGAAAAGCTATGGTTATTCATTCACATATGCCACTTAATATTTGTGTCACCGACCACTGCAAGACTGCTCAGCAAATTCAGCAGCAAAAACCAATCAATTTAACAACTCAGCTCTAAAGAAGCAGAACAGGATTCAGACATTTGCTATTTGGACGGAGACTTTTACAGAGGAGATCTCCAAATCGCTGCATGTGATATCAAGTTTCCTTAATGTGTGCCATGAATCTATAAACTATCGCGTCTGCTGCAGCCCAGTAAACAAACAGACTGTCCTCCTTCGGAAAAGTAGTCAGAAAGCGCTCAAGACCCTTGAGGATGCTGTGTCACTATTCAGCATGAAAGTTCACACAGCCTGTCTCTTACAGCCCTTTGAACCCTGTGATAAATGCAATCCCAGGCAAAGTTTTAGCATCACGGTAATAAAAGTACCTATTGCAATTAAAACTAGTGTTAGTAATCTTGTGATTTGCATGTCTCTCAGTTTGAATACATTGGGTAAACCCACTTCTTGTTCTTTTTTATGGATAAACTAGGTAAATCCTGTATTTGTTTAGATGGATTAAATGCGAAATACCGTAAAATCCTGGCAAAAACTGAGCGTCTAAAAGTCATAGAATGGTTTAGGTTGGAAAGGACCTTGAAGATCATTGAGTTCCAACCCCCCTGCCATGGGCAGGGACACCTCCCACTAGACCAGGTTGCTCAAAGCCTTATCCAGCCTGGCCTTGAACACCTCCAGGGATGGGGCCTCAACAACTTCTCTGGGCAACCTGTGCCAGTGCCTCACCACCCCCACAGTAAAAAATTTCTTCCTAATATCTAATCTAAATCTACCCTTTTCCGGTTTGAAGCCATTCCCCCTCATCCTATCACTACATGCTGTTGTAAAAGGTCCTTCCCCAGCTCTCCTGTAGGCCCCCTTTAGGTACTGGAAGGCCACAATAAGATCTCCCCGGAGCCTTCTCTTCTCCAGGCTGAACAGCCCCAATTCTCTCAGCCTGTCCTCACAGGAGAGGTGCTCCAGCCTTAAGTCAGTGAAACGTAGAGCCTGATTCACACAACATACTACAAAAAATGAAAGTATTATTTCTGCCATTTTCTGTCATGTTCTCTTTTGCTCAGTACAATAAAGCAACTCAGTAACGGTGCCTTAACACTGAATTCAGGTTGGTGTTCTAGGAGAGATTTTAATATAATTTTATCAGAAAGAATAAGTAATCATCTTCTGAAAGAGATTTGGTATTTACATCTATTATAGACGTCTAGTCTCATATATTATAACATGATAAACTGCATAACTCTAACATTCTAAAAAAATGTAAAAATGGAATATAAGACAAAAAAAACATGGGGGAAGAAAGCATACATACACAGCAGCAAGAGCAATATGTATAAAACAACTTGGTTCGTTATTGGATTCTTTATTATGAAAAGAAACAATGAAAGCTCTGTTGTACTGAAAAAAAAATAACAGTAGCTGTTCAGATGCCAAGCCTTAAGGGCTCCATATGTCTAATCACCTAAAAAATCTGAGTTTATTAAATTCCACAGTGGAAAAAAAAAGTTCATAGAAGAAGCCAAAGTCATGCCTTTGTCTTGTTTCTTTAAACAACCAAACAAAAAACCCCAACAAAAACACCTGCACAGGGGAAGACCACTCTGGCTGCATCTAGACATGCATCCTAAGAAGGGCCAGAGTACGGGCTAACCAAATGTCCAGATTAGGTCCATTAGAGCATGAGGGTGAGTTTCTCTAGGTTTCACCAATACAAGAATTCCTCCCGATTCAGAAAAAGCACAACTTCTCTGTCCCCCAGTTCCCTACATATGCAATGGGGACACTTTCAAACATGTTAAGAAAATTAAATTCACTTAGACCAATACAAAGGCAAAATGGGGATTTGGGCCATTAGAGAATATTTTTCTTTTTTTCTTTCTTTTATAGAAAAGACCAGATACTTTAAATATCAGGACAATTCTGAATTTTCAAAAAAGTCTCTATTGTGATACAGTGAAGATACTCAGCAGGTACATACTTCTGAAAGATCATTTAAACAGCCAGTTGACAACAACCATCATTAGTTCTTCACCCGGACTAGACAGCCTAACCACCTGGGAAAGGCCAGTCCACAGATTACTAACAGTCTCCATACTTCATGATCCCTGATGTGATGAAGTTATAACCTATGATACAATCATGATTTACATCTTACTGTGTTTCAGAATACAGTGCAATACTGCTTGTACTTTGCAGGTTAAGCAAACCATAAGAAAAGATCAGGGCACAGTTCCGTTTCTCACAGAGGTTAGATGAGAAAACATTGACATTCATTTGGTACTGGATACCTTAAAACCTCATCTGGCTAATTTTCAATATCAAGACATTTTATTACCCGGAGCTTTGGCTGCAGTTACCTGCAACCTTGGTTGCTGCAGATGCATTAAAAATGAAAAGATAATGTGAAACAAAAGAGACTAAATTAAACATTTCCTAAAGTGTTCATAGATCTTTGTACTTCATTAAACTAAGAAAAAAGGATCTTAATTACGAAAGGTCTGTAGTTATGGTCAAAATTTGCTACTGTTTTTTCCCCGACTGATATGGGCAATCAGTATCTGGGAACCTTGTATTCATCCACATTTTTTTTTTTTTTTAATTAAAAGGATGATTTTCCTTAAATTCAAGACATGACATTTCAAACAACTATTTAATAATAATTTTCTCAGTTATCTTCAGTGTACTACCTCCTGTCTTTTGTCCTGCTAAAGAACAGGTGACTAAAAAGTTCTCTAAACGAGAAGCAAAGATTGAGGCAGCTGAGACGTCTCTCTTGGTGCTTCACATGACATACTTGCACAGAGACATTTCTACTTTTTGAGGATGTGCATGGAGACCCTGCAGTCTTTATGGGTAAGCAGTGCAAGGTCTTACTACCCTCAGTGTTTAAGGGTGCTTCCCAGTGTGTATGCTCATTTCAGTTTAAACCCATTAATTCATATCCTATTCCCAGCCGTTTAGCCCCTCCCTTATTCCAAAAATCTTTTTACTTATTCACTCTACACAATATGAGTTAGCCTGAATGTGTTAGCCTGCAGGACCTTTGAAGTATATCTGCAAAGTATTTCAGACTTACTCTTTGGTGCACACTATATTTATTTCACCTATGAGAGGTTTGTCTGTGTTACAGAGCTGCTGCTCAATAAGCATTCTGGCTAACAGCTATAGGAGGTGTACACCTACGGAAGGAGAACTCCTACATCTTTCACAGTACCTCAAGACACGTTCAAATGGGGAGAGGACAAGGGAAGACCACGCATGCTCATGTTTTCTAATTCAATACACTTTGACCTCCCTTCTTTTCATGTGACAGTTAGGGATCACTTATCCTTTTCTGAGGAGTTCACACAACTGCCTTTCACACCTTACTAAGTGTAAGACAAAACAAGCTTTATATTTAAGAAACCGTGTAAAGAAGCAGCTTGTATGATTTGTCTTATGAGATATGGTGAATGAAGTTGGAACAGGTTGCCCAGAGAAGTTGTGGAGGCCCCATCCCTGGAGGTGTTCAAGGCCAGGCTGGACGTGGCCTTGGGCAACCTGGTCTAGTGGGAGGTGTCCCTGCCCATGGCAGGGGGGTTGGAACTCAATGATCTTCAAGGTCCTTTCCAACCTAAACCATTCTATGATTCTATGAAGTTTGATTGGGGAACTACCTGCTTTCTGTAAGTGTTACAATCAGGTCCATAACTCACAAACCTTACTACAGGCCACCCTTTCTTTCTCTGCCATCCTACTTGGTGAAGTCCACAATGGAAAGGGAAATGCACAATAGTTTGAGTCCACTCATTGCCCATCCAAAGGCTAGCAGTACATGTTAAACATTTTAATGATGCTGGAATTAGGATTATTTAACCTCTTTGACTCAAGCATACATTATACACACACCAACAAAGATTAACAACATGGTTAATCTTTTTAAAGGAAGACAGGCAGCGACATGAGATGGTCTACTAAAAATTAATGTAAAACTTTTTACAAAACTAAGAAATACATAAAGTATTTTGATATTCAACATATCTTTCTAAACTTCATTACTTCTGCTATTCTGCTACACAAACCATGAAATTAGACTTTGTCCAGTTTTTATGTACACTAAGGATATTGCTTTCCATTTTGTACTATGCACCCCACTGACTCATTTGATCATCTTTTGAGCACAGAATGAAAATATTCCCTGAGTAGATCACACAAATAGGATTATTCTGAAGCAATTTCATCCAAGCTGAAACCATAAGACACAGATGTGTAAGAGAAGAAAGAGGTCACAGAATGTTCTATTTAAAAGAGAAGGTACATGCGAAAGCTTTCATCTAAGCAGAAAGTGGTTTAGCGTTAACAAAATGGGTAAGACCACTCACAAGGCATCGAAATCTGCTGCAGAAATGAATGCCAGGTGAAAATAGGTAACACTGAAACACTACAATTTAAGTCAGTGATGTGGCATCCATCTTACATTGATGGAGTCCTCACAGCTACCTTCAATCTTAAATAGTCACAAATAACGGGTCAAGATCTCTCTAAAGCCTTGAGTTCCGACTCATTCAAAATGATCAGATTTTTCATGAGACTATAGTATCCTGACTAATTAAAACCAGCAATGAAGATTACTTTACTACATTCATCCAAACACTCAAAATACCTTTAGGGGAGGGATCATCTTTTGCTCTGTCCTGACCAGGGCTTTATGAGTAAATGAATAAACAAAGGCATAATTTGCACCTTAGGTATTTAGAATATAGGCAATTCTGAAAGAAGCAGCACAATTACAGAACCCCACAAATTTTAATTTAATACAAAAATGGTCTTGCAATAAGTTAGGATGTGTATGGACTGAAGCGACATCTTTCCACTCGCACAGTGCTAGCAAAAAAGTGAATTGAAAATTCTTACTGAAAATAATTAAAATAGAGAATAGCATAGCAACAGCAATAGAGGAGATCTATAACAGAAAGTCGTAATCTTTTTACACTTTATTTTAGAAGACATTTCCTCAGCTAGCTGACTGAGTTCAGGTTAACCTTATTTACTTTGCACCAAAATTTCCCAAGAAGGATTCTTATATTCATCCTGGTCTGACATTCCAACAAAGAGCACAACTTCGGCAGGGTATTTTGTATCACACCAACATGGAATTAGGCTTTAACATCTGGGTGGATGAAGAAAGCCTGTCTTTGATTCTTTGAAATTCATGCTTGCCTGTATTCTCTCGTCTCCAGAGCTTGAATAAAACTTGCTTTAATAGTCTTAAGGCTGCCTGAATTTTTATCATACAGCAAACTACACAATGTAAATCAAAACAAGTATCGTTTGCTTTTGATAGAGGTAAAACATCCAACAACAAAGTGGCAAAGATGAAATGCTTTTCCTTTGCTTCTTCCGTATCTACATCTATAATTACTCATGACAGCTTCGGTTAACTGAATTTCAACAAAGAAGGTCAAATCATAAAGGCCTAATTAATTTTACAAATACTCAGCAGGATAAACTAAGATTTCCCCGAGGAGTTAGAGAACCTGAAAGTACTAATTAAGAACAAGAAGCAGTAGCTTAAATTTACAGAATTTTTGCATGCATTTTCATTCTGATCCAAACTCGCTGGAACCCACTTCAAATATTTTATTGAGTTCTAGTTATACAATATACCAAGAGTGCTGAAAGACTACAGAGAAATTATTATTTTTCCCCACTTCATTTATCTTCACTTCTGAGTCAAGCGAAACTCAGTATTTCATCTCTGTATATAAATAGGGCAGAGTAGGACAGGTAGTGGGTTCTACCAACATTCAGTTTTCTAGTTTTACAGTACAGAGAAGTTTACTTCTATTACAGGTTTCAGAAACAAATGCCTATATGAAATTTAGACCTATCAAGTGAAAAACAGGAAAGGGATATACTAGAAAGCCACAGACTCATTTAAATTTTATTCTGAAAAATCATCTGGCTGGTTTCAAGGTACTCTTTTTTTCTGCTTTCATCCAAAACTGATGAAAGGAACAAAGTGCATCTGTAACATGCATTGACATGGTGTGTTCAAAGCACGCACCAGTACATACAAAATTTTCTCCATTCTGAATACAGAGCAAAGCTTGAGGGGGGGGAAATAAATCTTATCAGAAAACTAAAGTGATAAACACCTCAATGCAAGTTACAAAAATAGTCACATTTATATTTTACTTCAGAATTGCATGGTTCATGATGCTCAACTTTTAGAGCCAGCTACATCAAGTGCATCTTTTGATATCATCTGGCAGTGAAAAAAGTGTGAGAAAAACACAAGATCCATTCCACAGTCACCTATTTCACAATGAGGGTGAACAGAGTCACACAACATACATAGTTCTACTCTGTATGGAAAGAACATTATACCCTTATAATTAACTGCATCTTTTTCCATGGGGTGGATTTCTACACAAATCACCTCCCCAACAAAAGGAAAATTGATTTTAATACAACAGAGTAAATACCATGTCTTAGAAGTAGGGTAAAATATTACTGCTTAAATAATAGCAGAGTTTAGAACTTATTGTGGAGATTTTGTTGTTTGCTTGTTGGGTTTTTTTTTTTTTCTTTAGAGCAACCCTGTATTATTTCTCATATCCCAGAAATATGTATCTCAGCTCCAGGATATATATCTCTAGGCTCCACACCACCACTGAAAATACAGTATATATTAAATAATCACAGTAAGAGTGTCAGGAAAAAACCCCAACAAAACAAACAAAATAGTATGCCCTCATTTGATAAGCATTCCAATAATTTTCATAGTTTTTAAAACAATGTAAACTGTAGCAAATCTCTCACAAGTGCACAGATTACTCATAATATCCAGATATAACAGTACACAAAATTACTTTTGAAATTACACGTTGCTTTTCAACTCTTAAACTCGCAGTCATTTACTGAATGACCTCACAACACTTAACATGATGAACCTGGTCATGCCGTTATGAGACAAATGTACAGGTCCATGAAAAATATATGGATATTGTTGTCATACAGGAATAAACCAAATCTCTCAAATTCAATTACATAAAGCACTTCTGGTGAGCTTCAAAATTCCTTCATTTCAAATTGCTTCAACTAAAAATGAAGTCTCATTTTGTTACCAAAATCCATTTTGTGGATAGTCTTACCACCACCACCAAGACAAAATAATACATTTTCAAGAAACGCTATGTTTTAACACACCGAAATAAGCCTTAGGGCTTGCATTAATCATCTCCAAGACATAGTTTTGCAGTGTTCTTTTATTAAATATCTCACAAGCATACAGAAGCATAATTTTTTTTTTAAAAAAATTGTACTTTTATTAAAGATACCCTCTTTTAATAAAAATACTCTCTGGCGCTTGTTCTCTGGCTATCTGGGGCTGACAAACACAAACAGCTTGTCACTTCCATGCAAATTAGTAAAGAATCAAGAGCATCTGGGCAAAGAATATAAATCTCTCACAGAAATAAACCTCAACTATTGATTATTCAAAGGACCATTAAAATGATTCTATTTATATAATCAAACAGTCAGTGAGTCCAAAAAGTATCTTAAGCTACATTTATAAAGACACAGAAGTGTGGAAATTTATCTGACTTGAAACAAAATGTAAGGCTTTCCTGACAATCCCCTTAAATTCACATACTAGAACTCTGCTTAAGGAAACAGAAGTGCATTTAATCATCTTTTTTGATGGCATGCATTTTTGTCCAGTATCAAGTACGACAGCAATCAGTTTAGAGACCCTCAATGGACAAAAATCAGAAAAAAGGGGCCCAACTGGGGCAGTGTTCAAGGAGATACCTACAACAGCGTCAAGCCTGAGATGCCCCAGTGCAGGATATTTAGTCCTGCTCCCACAGGGTGTCTCGGCTAGCTTTTCTGATGCCTGTTCCTTCCAGATGTGCCCAAGACACCATCTCTTGCCCAACAGTTTTATCTTTTTTCAGTGTTGAAGAGGTCACCCAGTCATCTTCAAAAAATCCTGAATACATATGGGCTGCAATCACATCACCTTGCTTAACCTTTGTCTCCATCTATGAAATGGGGACAGGAGCAATTTCCTAACCTCAACTTGGCCATTAAGGGAATGAACAGTACAGGTTGCTCAGGTTCACCAATGCTACAGCGACACAGACTGTGTCTTTCTTGAGTAATGCAGAAGACACTCCACTTACCCACATCTCACTGAGATTAAAAATTACATCACAGGCAAGACAGAACCTAAATTGACTTTAAAGGCAAACACATACACCAATGAAATGAACTGTAAAATAGAAAACCTAATTAAACTATTCCGGATCAAAAGCAAGGTGGTAAAATTCCCTAATATATAAATAGAAAAGACAGTTACAGTGACATTTTAGTTTTCCTGACCTTTTGTTGTGTTTAGTAATAGTTTACATGTGTTTTGCTCCACCACATGATATGGAAAGGCTGATTCTGCATTGACTTGCTTAGTAGCAGAGCTTTGTGCAAACAAAATAAAGCACTGTTGCTGTGTTTTGCTTTATCACCAAACACTTCAGGCTTTTCATCCTTTTGAACACATTATGTATGTACGCATAAACTGGGAGGAACGTTCAACACCCCAACATGGAATACCATTCACTGGCACATACATATCAAGCAGCTTTGTTTTTTCATGGAACTCTTGCATCACTTGCATCATGCATAATTGAACTTTTTAGCATGCAATATTAACCTGCTTACCTTTGCTAACCAATGTAGCAGAAAAAAGATCACAGAGTTAGCATGCTGATTACGACATTAGGTACTCAGTATCCTTGTACTCCATAAAAACTATGAAGCATTATCACTGTCATTAGTCCATTTAAGTATTACTGAAATTGTTGAAAGTGTTGAACTTCATGCAAACGTTACCTTAATAAAGAAAACACGATAATTTGAATTTGGGATGTTGCATGTTTTGAGAGTTTTACTTTGGGGAGGGGGGTGAAATGGGAGTTTCCATTTTGTTCAATAATATGTTCTCATACAGTTTAGACTATGATTAGACTTCATCTTTTTTGTTGTGTTTAGACAACATAGTCTGCAATGAAAACAGCTCTAAGTTACCGTTCCTTTAATAGCTGTGAAAGAGGGCTGGCAAGGAGGATACAACATTTGCATACCGTCAATGTAAGCATCAAAGAAGACACGCAAGTGATTTCATAAGGAATTTTCCATATGACTAGGTCCAAATTTCTGCGTGTGATTAATGTTAAGTTGTTTTCCTAAATTAATGTAACATCTGCTCAGTTTGGGATATCTCCCTTTGAATATTCCCAAAATATCTACCAACAGCGCTGACCGCCCCAGAAAGGGGAAAACAGAGACAAGGTAATGTAAAGGTCCTAGATAATAAAAGAACTGATTCGGTTGTAAAAAAGGAAGCTAAAGACTCTTTAGGACTCCAGTTTGATTTCTCCATTTGCTATTAACAAATCTTTTGCTTCCTTCAATAGAAAATATCCCAAATACTTAATTATTCAGAAGTTATTAACATCCTGAACTCAAGGAAAAAAGCTATGGAAATGTAATTATGTATATTCAACAGTGCTGGCCTATTAGGTACATAATATGCATTTTTTAATATTGCTTAACTATGATTCCAATCTCTTGGGTGATCAAAAAAACCATGAAAAACACACATCTGAAATATTTACCTGAGAGAACAGAATTAGAATCTTTACTCATAGAAAACGTTGTACATTCTTTACAACATTTGTCTACTTCTCCTTTTGGCCCCTCTCCACTTCAGTTAACTGTCATAAACCTTTACCACTTAGGGAGCAACAGTCAGAAGATAAGAGTTTTGAAACTGAATTTTTGAAATTGAAGTGACTCAACTTAAATTGTTGATTTTCTGATTCACAAAGATGTGTCACACTCCCATCTGTCCAGAAAGGCCTGTTGGAAACTATCTACTATTCTAGACAATATTCATACCTGTTATTAAATAATGCACATTCTGTTGGTTTTAAAAACTTGCTCAATATGGGGAGTCTAGTATATAATTTTTTTTTTAATTAAATTGTGATATATCCTCAACTACTGCTTCTGCCTTGTTTTCTCAGCCCTAGGCAGAGACGTGCAGGCTGTAGCTCAACCTTCAAACCATTCTTTCTATTCTTTCCTTCAAGTACTCGTAAGGAACAGTCATGAGAAAAGAAAAAGAAGAGCAATTATCAAAGAGATGAAAGCTCCCCAAACTGGTGCCAGGCAGGGAAGGCAAGGAAGGAGGCACAGAGCAGCTGGTTCTGGGACAGGCAGGAGGAGAAAATTCTGAGACCACTGGCCAAGAGCTTCTGCTTGTGGCATGCAAAGACACTCTGTTCCCCAACAAATCAGCTATTGTTCAGCCACTGTCCCGTAGCCTTGGCCTGCCCGAGTGACAGATCACAAGGTTGTAAAAGCAGCTTAAGTAGCCTTCGTGTTTTGGCTGTTTCAGCTGACCAGATCTAAGGGGCAAGGGGGGTGAGCTGGTTTTCCTCAGCAAAAGCCATGCACAGAGTAACAGTCTCTCCCCCACAAAGAGACGAGTGTGCAACCTGGGTCATGGGCCAGCAGCTTAAATTCTGCCCTAAGCAGGTGCCCCAACAGAGTTACGGCTGCGGTGGCCTGAGCAAGAGCCCTGTGCTCACAGCCAAGCTCCCTGGTCAATGCTGCCACAGCTTGGCTCCCCTTTCTCACACGAGGGGTGACATCCCACTGGACTCTGGACCAAGCACACAGTGCTGGGTTGCCTCCCAAGGTCTGCCAGCAGACTTCGTCCCCGTAGCGCACTGGGCGTTACTGCTACTCACATATCTGAGACAGTACTGAGAAGCAGAATCAAGATCTGACCAAGAATCCATAGCAGGCTGCCTCGTACCCAGAAAAACAGGAGACCGAGTTAGCCCTCATCCCCACCCTGACGCAAACTTATTAGTGCAGTCTACCAAGTGCTACCTACCAGCTAGGCAACAAGCAATGAGGTATCTCACCGAATGAGACACCACATTAAAATGTAGACCACCCAACTCTGCTGATGGATTAAGAAGTCTGGTGGGCTAACAGAGTTCAAATCTGCTTTTCCTGAGGATTTTCAGCATCCAGCATGTTTTGCACAGCTTACAATACGCGTTATCTCTGGCACCGAGGCCTCTTATGACTAGGGATATGCTGTCCTAGGCACTATACAAATGTACAGTAAGAAACAGTAACTGTGCCAGTACCTGATCCTGCCTGCTCTGCCTAGTTAGGCAAAGCACTTGGAATCAAAGAGGAGCATTAACTTGCCAAGGCTTACACAACTACATGGTCACAGAGCTCACAACGTTCTCCCAGCTCTCCCAAGACCAGAGCTGCCTTGTTTCTGGGTCACATTGTCCCCCTCTCAAAGAGATTATCCTCCCCAAGGAAGGTGCATTATGAATGAAATAGGTGCGCAGAACACAAGCCCTGCAAGCACTTTAAAGCCTAGCAGCATTTGGCAAGCAGTCGTGATCCTGTAGCCCCAATAAACTTTTTTTCATTAGGGGAAAAAAATTTATTTCAACTTCTGCCTGTGCCCTTATCTCTAAATTTAATGAGGAAGCAGATCCTTTTCTGCTGTTTTCCAAGTCTCTTTGATCTTATGATTACGTATGTGCTGTTTGCTTGCCATTATATAGAACCTGAATAATGTATATTGATGCTAGATAGCTCCGAGTACACTACGTACCCTGGAATAAAGAGCAGCTACTCTTTCTGTAACAGGAATCTTAAAAGTGGTTCAAAAATCTTGGGAAGGAGGGAAGGAGACGGAAAGCTGTCTCACAGTGATTCCATGCTTGCCTCATGCCTGCACAGCCCTAAATTACATGGGGATGCACAGGGAAAAAACAAGCAAACAAGAATGAAGACAAAAAAAAGTGAATGCTACTGCCCTGGAGCCCATCTCCTTTTGCACCATTTCCAGTTTGGAGGCACCCGCAAAGCGTGAGAAGCACTCTTCTAATTTTGATGCCTCTCCCTGTATCATGATGGCTGAAAAATAAGCCAGAAAAGTAGACAGGATGGTGCATTTGGGGTGGGTTTTTTTAGGTTGTTTTGTGGGTGGGTTGTTTTTTTTTTTTTTTTTTAAAAAAAACCCAAAAACTTTCCCCATTTATTTAATTTGGAATCCATTCTGCAAACAGTCCAGGACCTGGCCTAAGTACTTGCTGTAACTGTAGGAAAAGGCAGAAAGCGGCAAGAAATCAGTAAGGTCATGTCATTCTCACAGAACTCTATGCTTTTCTAAGCCTAAGAGTGAAATACACACAGCTTCACAAACTAGACACATAACCTTTCAGAAATCACTTCAGGAGACACTGAAAATTAATTACATTTGTATTTAAAATACTTGGGTGGCTGAATATCAGCTCTGTCTCAACAAATCATGGTCCTTAATTCCTCAACACCAGCGACCACGGGTACCTTGTGGATGTCTACACGTGGGCAGCCACGTTGTCACCACTACTGCAAAACATACCTTATTCGGCTACCAGCTGCAGTGCCCTAATTAGCACAATGCCTGCAACAACTCCAATATGGAGTAATTCTTTACATAATATATGTACTTATGTATAGACATGCAAATCCACGCACGCAAGTGACCCAAAGATCATCAAATTTCAGTTTCAAGCAGCTGTTCTGGACCATGCAGATGGACCAACAGACCTTACCAAACATGTACCTCATTCGCTTGTTCATCCCCTCCGTAGCTCACAGGGAAGGATGCTGAGGGAGGATGGAGGGCCTTGCCGTCCACAGGCCTGAACTACCCTCCCACCCTTGCAGCTTGCCACTGCACTTCAGTGCAAGACATTTTCAACCTTAACGAACAAAACCAGCTCTTCTCTTTACCTCTGTACCTTTAACACAGAGAAATTTCCCGATGCCTTTCTCTTTTAGGGAATTCTGCCCCTTTTGGCTTTGCCGTATTAATTTGCTAGCTGACCTTTTCCCTCGTACCACACACTTCTGAAGAAATGCGGTACAAATAAATTCTCACTGAATATATCCATATACCCGGACACACAGCAAAGTAATAAGAAATATTCACTCTCTTTTATTCAAACCAGTGTATCCACCCTCCATTCACTTCAGACTTGCATTTAATTGTTTTTATTTTTCTCTAAATCGAACCGATGGTAGCCCCACCCTCGCTGATGTGGTCCTATGGTCTTTAAGGGAAAGCTACTATACAACAAAGAGAGAGTGATCATTTCCCCTTCATTAGCACTGCAACTATTGACTTCAGAATTAAGTTAAATCCCTGATAATACTTACATTTCTAGTAACATCAAATTAGATTCTTCTCCTCCCTATCCACATTAATATGAATACTTCGTACAGCTCAAGAGCTGCTCCATTTACAACAAAACCTGAAGGACACCGTAACAGTGTTAAACAGTTTTGGGGAAGATTTTAAACAAACCGTGTTGCTAGAGTTAGAAAGCATTAAAATAATATTGTTTTCTAAATTATTAATGTAAATGTTCAACATAAGTTGGCTTTTTGCCCATTGGAATTTTATATTGGAAAGCAAGGACACAAAAATGTTTAAGGGCACTGTTGGACCCATTCTGGCACGAAAGTTTGCAAAAATAAAGAGGCGTTTTATTATTAAAGGTTGATAAAATGTTTTCTTATTTTTCTTTTTCTAATGTCAATATGACAGTTGGTGGGAGTGGGGGGCCATGTACAACACATTTCCATGCAGACTGACCCAGACAATGCTGTATTACCCAGACTTATAAAAGTCTGAAAGTGAAATGACTTCTCATCTTAGATGGAGAGGGGGAAAGGAAAAGAAAAAGATATCTGCAGCTAAAACAGGCACAAGCTCTAAAAAGAAGCAATTTTGGAATTCTTTCAGCTTTAATAATCTTTACATCACTATGTTCCTTTTTATTGTTTAATAGCTCACAAATAAATTCAGAACACAGAACAAACTGAAATATTAAACATTATTTTTCAAAATACCAATTATCCCACTATCATGCACATATGGGAATTAGATTAAAATATTTTATATAATAATATAAGAGGGAAAATGCTAGAAGCCAAAGATCCAAAGGAAATTCTCCCACCAATTTTTACATTCTGATGTTGACTGTGTCTCATTTGTTCTTACATCCATAATGTGCCAGGTCTCTAAAGGATGCTTATTTGCAAAGCTTTCATTAGGAAGGGTACAAATTTAGATACACTAGAAATCTAAGATTCAGCATATGTACAATTCCACAAGTAAGTGGTGCTATTCAGGACCTTGAAAGGAAAGCGGTGCATAAAAATAGATCTGAAACACAGACAGGCAAAACAGGCTACTTCTGCGAACGATCTATGCTGTAACTTCTCTGTACACATGTACACACGTTTAAAGTGGTGAAAAAAAAACTTTTTGGGCTCCTTACTGAAAGAATGTGTTATTAATACTTCTGAAGACCAAAGAACAGCATCATTATTATAGTAACACATCTCTCAGCCGCATGTTTTGCAGTCAGTTCCACACTGCAGAGAACACCATACCTTGGAAACAGATGTTTCAGAATGATTATGCAGAGAAAGGACAACCTGTCGGCTCGGGCTAAGACTCGGACACCAGAGGTAGTGATCTGTACTGCAGAAAGCTCCCGTCTGACATCTGACAAATCACTTCTTGTCTTCTGGCCTCTAGACCCCCACTTGGAACTCCCAGTTTTACCTGGCTATCATAAAGTCTGAGAGATGCATAAAAGGTTACACAGACTAAAGACTCGAGTACCCAGATGCTACTGTAATTGAAGATTACTTGAAAGAGACACATAGAAAATCTTGCTGTTTATCAAAAACTAAAAAGACTATAAAACCTTAATAGAAAACAAGAAAATGTAATGCAGTCACAGGTGCTCCAACAGAGAGGCGCTCAGTCCCTGCACAAATAGCAGGCAGCCAGCTCCTGACACCCCAAAAAAGGCATCCCAACGTTTCCAGACTGAGGCTATATACATTGATTCAAACTGTTTTCCTTGAACCCACAGAAGTCTCTGGCAAAACATCTACCCTCTTCAGCAAAAGAGGCAAATAGACTTCTGTGCTTAGCAAAAAGCAATGCTGCTGAAAATACAGAAAATCACTCTTATTTCCTGAGGCTACTTGTGTTAAAGTGTCAGTTGTAAGGAGTCATTTACACACAAATGGGGTTGCATAATGTTATTATGTAGGGATCCTGACATAATTAACTATTAATTAAATCATACAGATGAGCAGAATTGTGCTTGCAGGCCAGCTAGCTTTCCCCAAATTATAATTAACTAAAATATTATTGAATAAACACTACAGAAACAATATGATCTGTGTTTGCTGGTGCTGTGTATTCTTAGTCATAAAGATGATACCTCAAAATTACATCATATTAATTAGGAGTATGGTAATATAGGAAGAAATCACCTGTTGCAAAGGCAACCTTATTGGCTTGCAGTAAATATTGCAAACTATACTATTACTAAACTAACTATTCAAGACACAAAAATCTGAAAAATCAATAGACGCAGAACTTTATTTTCTAAATCTGAGTTAAAGGGACTATAAAGAAATCATCCAAGTCTTCAACATTTCTCATGGTGGAACACACAGAGCTCTTTAATTCACAGCAAGAGACAAATGCAGCTTCAGAAGAATGATGCCTCCGTAGGACCTCTCAAGGGATTTGAAATAATTCGCATCAAATGCAAATTTCATAAATTATGCAAGGATGCAACCCAAGCACATTCATTCTTTAACACACATGATGAAAGTAACTCTCAACACAACTCAGTGGGAAAAAGATGGAAGGATTTTTTCCTTTTTGGCTACCAACATCATGAAGGAAGGCAAAGTGGAGAAAGACGGTCCAGGCTGCTATTACAAGTCTTCTACTATTACACAAACCTGACTATCACCCCCAGGAAAAAACATTTTGAAGCCCAGTTGTAGATTGAGGCAAGGTAACTCCTTTGCTATCCGAAAAGCCCTTAAAAAGTTTTTGAAAGAAAAAAGAAGCACAAATAACTCTGTGGGAAGGATGGACCTCACACTTTGTGAGCAAATCTGGTCTGTAATAATGTAAAAAGAATATATGCATATATTGGATATTGCTTGGGAGGTATTAAAAACAAGTTAAAAAAAAAAGTGGCTAGAATTTGATGAAACAATTTAAGAAACAAACTCTATAGTACACTTAAAAACCAGCATCTCATTTAACTACCCACAATGCATGACCTTGGCACCTGCCTGTTGTTTAGTATCATTCTTCTTACTAATTTTGGTGTTAAAGGACTACATAGCCCATATGATCTGAGCTCTCATCTTCTTTAATGTAGTCAGAGATGCTATGAAGATGAGGAGACACTGAATGCTAATTCTGTTTTAGGGGGGTCAGATTTTTAGTTAAACACAGCAGTGTGATCACCAATAAGCACTGCCTGCAATGGCAGGGACCCCCACGTCAGTGGCGCACTGCCTTACATCAACTTCAGCTAGCCAAAGTGCACTGTCAGCCTTGGCCCTTCACGGCATTTAGACATTTAACTCAAGGAGATCAATGGAAGTAAGGAATTCAGATACCTCCAAAGGTGTGGGACAAACTGATTTCCCCAAGCTCACTCAGTGAAGTCTACACAGAAAAATCTAATTCAATTCCAGTCACAGGATTCTATAGCTTTTCTGTGAGAACACTGGTGCAAGCCAGGCTGGATAAAACTGACGTAAGGACTGAGGAGTTTTTGTCACAGTGGGGAAGATGGGGGGAAAATTACTTTAGTTCGTAGGGCCTCCCATACTACCGCACTAAATAATTCAGCACCTCATCCATTTGAGTGAACGGGGTAATATAGATTAGTCAGTCGGTTTTATATAGAACACACTTTAATAGCAGGCAACTCTGCTTCTAACAGAAAAAAAGAAACTGTGGCAACAGTTTCATTATTTTACTACGTCCTATTTAAGTTCAATAAACCTACTGCAAAATCTAACCTAATCAGCTACCCTCATGTAACTTACATTAACTGCATCTGCCAGAAAAAGCAGTATTTACAAGATTTTATTACAACAAGAACAGACTCTGAGCTTTTCAGTGATCTTCAAAAAAGCCTCTTAATTAAAATCTTTCAAGCTAGGTATTTAGATGTCCTTTGTAAAAACATTAAAAAACCTGAATTAATCTGTGCTGCATAGTCTTAACATAACAAATTTAGATGCAAAACTGACTAACTATAGACAAAGAGGAGCTGTGAATGGACCACTCAAAATGGAAAGACGTATCAAGTGGCACTGCAAGCTGTTCCAGTCAGTCTTAATTAATGACGTTTGAGAAAGAGTATGCTTATTTGCAGATGACAAAGGCAGCCAGAAGAAACTCAAAATGATAGAGTTTATTGGTAAATTGCCTGAAAAGAAACCTCTGTGAAATTCAGTAAGGGACAAATCCAAGGTGGCAGACCTACACAGAGAAACTCAACTGTGCAAACACAGGATGAAGACAGTGGAGCAGTAGTGCTTTAAGGATGAATTCTCACAGGAAAGTATCGAAAGGTGAGTATAAGGCAACAGCTTTTTCAATGCTATTGCAAAAACATAAAGCGTTGACAGCATAACAGCCTGAAAAACACCTGAAATCATCCCTCCAACCTGCTTTACATGGATAAGGTCTTTGCGGGGTTCATTAGACCAGGGTTAGGTACTGCTTTTCAGTAATATATGCACCAACTGAATAGAGTCAGCAGCAGCAGAATGATATGAGATCTAGAAATAATATAAGAAAAAGTCTACTGAATAAAAATTAAGCCTAGGGGAAAAAACGGCTGATTTCCTAAGGTCCTTTCTGTGTCCCCTCATTAGTTTTTTTTAATGAAAGGCTCACAATACGTATGGGATGATTTTAAAAGTCTGAAAGTGAAAGGCAGAGGAGGGAATAAAGAAGAAATAAGTAGACTGGGGGGGGGAGGGGGGGGAACACAAACAATAAATCAGATCAGGGAAATTAAGAAGGATCCTGATTCAAGGAGACTGTTACTTGTCAATAACCTTTTCCTATTTAAAAACCAGAACATTTTCACTTTAACTCCTTTCATTACAGCTGTGGTAGCTGCAGCATATAGACACAGATGAGGTCTTTTAACCCCCAACTTTCAAAATGTATTGGGAAATAAGCATGGTTATTCCTTAATAACAGGTCCATTGCTTTAGAATTCATCACTCTTCAGAATTAAAACTACACGTCCAAACACATCCCATCACAATTTCCTTCTTCTCAAGTACATGCTGAAAGTTTATCATTTTTCAAAGTGACGGAAATGGAATTGTGGAATAAATGTAGCTGCTCCATCTCCTGTCCTTTCATCAGCAAAGAAGGAATCAAGCAGTACTCACAGATTTAAGGTACCTGAAGGACTTTTCCCGTAACAGCACATCAGCCATATGGTGATGTCTACACTTGGGTAGTTTTCTTTTCTATCTTTCAAACTTAGCCACCCAAGTAGAGCCTTCATCTCACTTCAAAAATTAGCAGTTGAACATCCAAGCACTACAACTGTGTGTGTACAGTGAGGAAAAAGATTGAGCAGAAACGAAAAATAAATTGTCTTATTACTACAGGCAATGTTTCACACTGAGGTAAACTGAGAAATGATGGGTAAATTTTGTCCAATTTGCTGCCTGTATGAATAGCAATGCCAAACCTTGGGAGCCCTTCACAAAAACTGAATACAGTAAAAATGAAATTTGTATTTACAATTGAAAAGTAACCACTATGTTGAAATGGCAACATAAAAAGTTTATTACTTACATTTCACAATAGTTTAAATGCAGAGATATTGTAAACTAATAGGAGCACAGTCTTCCTTACGCTGCCCACAAGATTTTTCCCTGTTTTTCAAATGTCATGCTGTGTAACTTCAATGCATTTTTCTTTCATTTCAGAGGTTTTGCATTCAATATTCTGAAGCGACACAAGGTACAACAGACCAGATAACACTTCTGAACAGTCTAATTCAGAGTACTTTAAAGGTTATATTCTTAAGCCCCTAGAATACATCCAGATTCCAAAATATGCATGACTCCTATGATGACTGGACTCATCACTGAAGATTCTTTCACAGTAGTTTGTGAATGGTTGCAATAATATTTCCTTCAGTTAACTTAATAATCATATGTTTGCAGATGGATGAATCACAGGATGGTTTAGGTTAGAAGGGACCTTAAAGATCACCTAGTTCCACGCCCCCTGCCATGGGCAAGGACACCTGAAGAATCAAATTCATTTAGATGTACTTTTTCCAACTTGTTCACTGTTCTCTTTGTAGTAATAAAAGGTATCCCTACTTTATTCTAGACAAATAAAGCATAATTTACTACTAGAGCATGTTACAGGTGTGAGAAAAATACATAGAAAACATTTCATTACATACTGAAAAGCCAAATAAAAGGTGAATTCAAATTGTCAGACTAGTCTTTAATTTTCATTGGAATAGCTATATTTAGTTCTATAGTTTGGTGCATTTTGTCTTTGTAGTCTGCAAAGACCGAATACTCTCACATAAATAACCTAGTTAGTGTAATGAAACAATCATATTTAATTAGAAGGATTCAGCTGAGACACAGCAGCGGACTTACCTTGGACGAGGCACATTTTGGAGACTGTCTAGGCTCAGCTCTGATGAATCAAATGATAAAAATTCAGCATATCACAATAATAAGTCTCTTCTATTTAGTCTTTCTCCCTTGCCCTATTCTCTAATGAGGAACACTGAAATTCTCCCTTGAAAATATCAGAGACTAAAGCATTTCCATTTGTGCTTTTGTGCACAATACGGAGTTTCTTTGTAGAATTTCACTTGAACTTCTTTATTCCAACATGCCTTTTCCTTAATAGATTAACCCCCTACATACTCAGAACTTCTAGTCATTGCTTTCAGTGTTTTGGAAGCCTGATGGCATAAGCAAAACTAACCTCCATGCTCTTAATTTTTGCCTGATTTTGTGCCCTTAACTCTTTTCTCCAGTTCCAACACAACTGCCAAGCATTTAATCAGAAAAAGATCATGTACATCCCTGCATTCGGTGCCTTGTATATTACAAATTTGTCCATAGTGGTTTATTTTTGCATGCTGGAATAGTCAAAATGTTGGATGAGAATCTTTCCTATCTCTCTGCATGGATAAAGCCCAAACCAAATGAGGACTGCAATCTGCTGGAGTCTCTGGAATCAGTAACAATAATAAAAATACTAATATCTATATTAATTTCAAAGAGTTAGAAAGACACTATTCTTCTGTCTAGCATCTGTGCATTCACATTTGCAATACAAGAGTATGCTGGCAACTGCTGCTTAAAGTAGAGAAAAAAGAAAAAGGAAGAAATGGTGCAGGAGGGTTGTCTTCAAAACCAGCACTTTTACATTTGCTTCTCTGCAAGGAACATTAATTTTACAGTCTATAAGAAAGGATCTTATCACTGAGAAAATTATTATTTTTTAAATAAATTGATAGTAAGATTTTAAAGGAGTACAAATATTATTACGTTGACAGTTATTGTAAGGGCATAATAGTGTTTTATAGGCACGTAAGTGCCATAATCACCAAATTATAAGCAGCCATGAAACAGACATTTAGCTCGTCAAAAATATATCCACAGCATGGATGACAAGCTACAGGTAACCAAAGCACTGACCCTCTAGACCTTTACCAGAAAGCACAGAAGACAGAACAGGTAGACCACACAAAGAATACAGAAGCGATCAGCATCTTGGACTCACGCTTGTCACAGGAAATTTGTCATAGAAAATTACTATCCCAATATTGGGAGTCAGACACCCAGTGGGCAGACAGCGAAGTGATAAATTCATAATAGTCCAGTAAAGCCAAAGGAAAACCTTCATTCCTGTCCTGGTTTGAGTGACACAGGACTGATTACTCTTCTAATACTTGGGAAGACTGCACTTTTAGAAGACTCTAATGTCTGAATTTGTGAAAATATTTACTTTATAGCCAACTATGGTGTGTGGGTTTCAAGGTCTCAGTGTTTTTGAGCTTGCCAGGTGCAGGATGAGGAGGATGGAGACCTGAGCACTTGACCCAAGCTGGCCAACAGGATTATTTCATATCATCAACACCCCATTCTATATAGATTAGAAAGTTTGCTGCAGAGTTCTCTCTCTCCCTTGATGGCTGCCATCCTGGGAACTTCTTGCCCTGGTGCTGGACCCCTGAGGCCTTCCCTTCCTTCCGAAGCCATAGTGCTCACAGTGTCCGACATTTGCTGTCCTCTGCTGGGAGTGTACAGCTTCCTACTGATAGAACGGGCTGAATATAATCTTTGCATATTCTGTATTGCTATCGGGATCAATATTGGTTCTTTAGTGCTATTAATATTAATTATCTAATCTTATTCCATTAAATCTGTTTATACTTCAACCCCCAGGTTTCCTTGTTTTTCCCCTGATTCCCCTTTCCGGGTGGGGATGAGTCATTGGGTGATAGAATGGTTGCCTAAACAACAATTAACTGTTATGGGTTTCTCAAACCATAACAACTCCTGACAAGCCCGGCTATCAGCACAATCCTAAACTGGACAAATTGTAGCTATGTCTGTCAACCCTAAGAGGAAGGGTGATCCTCCAACTGCTTCCCATGCTCTCCCCCAGACATCCAACCAGTCATTGGAAGGACAAACAAACAAGACAAGACAAGGCAAGGCTTGAGCTGGAGATGACCAGAAGAAGGGGATTAATACAATAGACAGGAAATGCAGTAAACAAACAGCAATTTTGCAGATTTCAAGCCCTTTTAGGAACACGAGCAAATCAAAACACCCAGCACCTCTGATGCAGCGCTGCATTGGAAGGAAAGGAGAAGCAACATTTGCTAGCGGATAGCGAAGGTTTAAGAAATGAAGTCTGGCATAACTGGCAGAGTTACCGCAAGAATCAATCTTAATTGTAAGAGGCACTATTGCTGGAGACTTTGAAAATGGAGGACAAGGAAACTGACTTGAGCAACTCTGAGAAAAGCTAGCTGATGAAGGAAGTGACAAGCTGAGCGAGCAGCTGAAAGCTTGAAGCACGTGAGGCAACAGGCATGGAGACTGGACAGATCAAATCATAGTATACGCCATCATCACGGCATGGCCTACAGTTCTGAAGGCAGACAAAAAAAAAAGAAAGATTAGGTGTGGCAACTCAACCAGCTGGTATCACATGCCTATATCTTTTGATACAGCCCAGAGATCAGGACCTACAAGTACCAGCCAAGGATGACACTCAGGTTACAGGTTCAAAGTGATGGGCTGGATGATGAAGTAATCTTCTGCAAAAAGGCAGCAAAGTTTAGGAGCACTATTTTAGCTACAAATAGATAGCTAGAGTCCCACAAGGTTTTTGGTTGGTTTTTAGAGAGATGGCCTAGAGGTTGAGTTTGATCCAAAAAGGAGAGAGGTCCAGGGTACAGATGGATCAACTCATTACCAGTAAAAGGACAGCAGTCCTACAGTAAGACATATAGAAATCAAAGATCAAGGAACAGATCTTGCAGGATGCACAAGAAAAGATGGAACCAGCACTAGGAAAAAAAAAAATCCTCCAAAGAGAGTATTAAAACAGCCACTAGGAAACGAAAATGAAGGTAGTTGTTCTCAACTTTTATGCTAAGATTTCAAAAAACCAGAAGAAATTCTTCTGGTTCTGAAGACCACTGTGATGGCAAAGAGGTAGTTTAAGTAGGTTGGGGTGGGGGGCAAAATCACTTACAATGGTAGCCCTCAATTTCTGCTATTTAAATTCTATTGTCCACATTTTACTGCATTGTTAATATATACTAGACTTACAGATTCGACACTATAACTGAAAGCTATTCGGGTGGGAAAACAGGGTAAAAGGATGTTCTTTTTGGTAACTTAGACAGAGCTGAGGGATAGCTGGAGGTTTTGTAGGAAGCATTACAAAGCCAAAGAATAAACACAATTAGTACCCCCAAACCTATCAAATGATGAAACAGCTAAAAGATTCCACAATAATTCATTGACTTCTCAACTGAAGACTTGAGAACCCTTGTATAGGTAATGACTATATGACAACAGTGTTACGCTATAATAATAAAAAGAAGAAAAGCACATAATCCTACATGCAGTGGAAGCTCCACATTTAACATTTCTATTTGCTTTTAAAAAAAAACAAAAACAAAACAAAACAAAACCACCAACCAAACTAAATAAAAAGCCAAAAAGTTTGTGCGTCTTGGTTGTATGTCAAAAAGGATAACATTAAAAAGCTTTCCCTCTTTTTCAAAGATTTTAGTTGTAGCACTAAAACCTGATTTTGTCCTTGAATTTTTCCTGTGGGACCCAAACCTGCCAATCAATATTTTTATCAGATTAAAAGGTATGTAAAAGGCATTTACAAAAATACACTTTGGTCACAAAGCAATAGTTTAAGGAAAGGGTTGGCAAAAGCAAGAAACTCTTCATTAATACTTAAAATGAAAAAAGCTCATCTCCCATGCAAACAACTGGTCTTTTTTTAAGTTATGAATAATAATGACAGGACATTTTATTTATGAACAATAAGAGGCAGGACAGCTTTACAGTTGACAATACTGGCGAAGCTCTGTTCGAGTAAGCCACATGAAAAATTAATCCTCCCTAAACATATCTCATTTAATACATCTATTTATATGTTACATTAAACAAGCATGCACAGATCTCTGAGCTTGTGCTCGTATCACGTATCAGCTTCAGAAAGACTCCGAGCAAAGAAAATGCTCAGAGGCAATCTGATTGGGTTTGACTACTCTCTGACCACATATTTGCAAAAATAAACATACTTTGTAGGAGTCAGAGAATAATTAAGTGTCCAGATGCCCATTCAGTTCTTACCCCCGGCAAGCTTGATCACTCCCACGCCATGTGCTACACAGGCACATTTCCACAGAGCTTGAGGCTAGGACCAACAACTCACCGCATGACAGGCCACTGAGCAGAGGGCAACTACTCTGTCATCACCAATTATATTTGAATTTGAACTTGTGATCTCAAGGTGAAAACCTTCATATCCTGTCATCAGTGCGTTAAACTTACTTAGTTCGTTAAACATAGGAACGCTAGTGTAAATGGCAAAGGCCGGTGGAAAAAAAAAAAAATTGTGGAGGAAGGGGTCTGCAAAATCATTGCCACGAAATCTGATGCGCTGTAATGTACCTTTCAGTTATTCCGTTCCTCTGCTGCTGATATTCCTGTGACATCTGCTGCTCTCACCATAGGGTAAAACAGATGATGTACGCATCCTGTCTTTTTCAGCTCAAAAGATTAAAAAACAAATATGCCTTATATTTTGCTGATTAGCATGAAGTACAATACTACCCAATCAAAGTGAGATATTTTTTTTTTAACCACTGTATGGCTTTATTACTGGCAATTTAATTATTTGTCACTAGTTTAATTCTTAAAGGGTGAACAAATCTATGTGTTATTCTGATCTTCTATATTTTACAATTAATTTTAATGAGACAGTGTTCCTAATTATAAAATGTTTTATGTAATTAAATCCCCACAATGAGCGAACATGACATACATACGCACACATCTGTATGTTACTGCCCTTTATATTACCACAGTACATGCAACAGTATTACAATTGGATGTTACCTTTTAATTTTATGCTTTTCCATTATACTCATCTACAGTATAACACCATGTAGCTACTTACCACTGCTGCTTGGCTTTTACTACAGTGGCTCTCAAACTCAAAACACAGCGTTTTTCAGACTGGGTTGCAAATTCCTCTTATGCTCTGTCATTACTTACTTAGTACTCTATAAATACTGTGCAATGAACACTACTGCAAATAGAGACTACCGCAAGCACAGCAATTACAAGAACATTTATATATCACAGAATCACAGCATGCTTGAACTTCAAAAGGACCTCTGGTTGTCATCTGGGCAAACCCCACTGCTCAAGCAGGGCCACCTAGAGCCAATTGCCCAGGACCATTGTCCAGACAGCTTTTGAATATCTCCAAGAATGGAGACTCCACAACCTCTCTGGGCAACCTGTGCCAGTACTTGGTCAACCTTGCAGTGAAAAAGTGTTTCCTGATGATCAGAGGGAACCTCCTGTGTTTCAGTTCGTGCCCATCACCTCTGGTCCTGTCACTGGGCACCACTGGAAAGAGCCTGGCTCTGTCCTCTGTGCACCCTTCCTTCAGGTATGCATATACATTGATGAGATCCCTGATGAGATCTCGAGCCTTCTCTTCTACAGGCTGAGCCATCCCAGCTCTCCCAGCCCTTGCTCGTAGGAGAGATGCTGTGGTTCCTTAATCATCTTGGTGGCCCTTCGCTGGACTGCCTCCAGCGTGTCCATCTCTCTCTTGTCCTGGGGAGCCCGGGACTCGACACAGTACTCCAGGTGTGGCCTCACCAGCGCTGAGTAGAGGGGAAGAATCACCTCCCTCAGCCTGGTGACAATACTTTGCCTAACAGAGCGCAGGATGCCATTAGCTTTCTTTGCAGCAAGGGCACATTGCTAGCTCATGTTCAACTTTGTGTACACCAGGTCCTTTTCTGTCAAGCTGCTTTCCAGCTGGGCAGCCCCCACCACATATTGGTGCATGGGGTTGTTCCTCCCCAGGTCCAGGACTTTGCACTTCCTCTTGGTGAACTATGGGCCAACTGCAAAAAGTATGAATGAAGAACATGGAGTCTATTATTCTGTTTTGAAGTCCTACATAGGCATCTTGAACATGCACAGGAATTTAATAAAAGTTACTTTCAACATGAAAATTTAACAGTAGCCTTTCAGCTAAAGAGAACTGAAGAATAAACAGCATGATTTAATATCACGGTTAATTAACTTTCCTTTTTTTCTCATTAGAACCTCAGAATGCTTTATGGAACAGTCATACATGATCTATTACTTTGTAATATAAGATCATACACTTCTCTAGATAGATAAATAGAAAAATGACAGTTTGATGTGCCTAAGGATTAACTAAGAAAACAGAACGTCACTGCTTCTAGTTCAAAAAACATGATATAGTGTAACTATAAATTATGCCTATACATATCAAATTTCTTCTGTATGGATGAAATACTGAAATTAGCCTCTTTGTTCCTAATTAATTTTAAAATTTGGAAAGTTCCTTTATCTTAGCAAAATCAGAAGACTCAAAGAGATCAGCAGATTTCTGCCAACAGAATCAATGGCGAGCCACAGGATATAAAGGACAAACGTGCGCGAACACAAAGAAACAGCATCACTGCGTGCTGAAGAGGCACTTCCTAACAGAGGCAGTGTAAACTCAAGACTGGCTGTGTCGAAGAGCATCTGAATTCTCTTATCTGTGAGAAACAATCTGGGTCTGCCTGCATTTAACTAGATTATTACAAGATGGTTTTCTCAGACTGCGGTATTTTTAGTGCAGCTTGAGCCTGTTAGCGAGTTTCAAGCAAATGCAAGAAAGAGGTAAAGTCTCAAGATTGCATCGAGTCCTGCAATTAGGTGACTAGGAGGGTTAGGCTCCAACAGAGAGGGCATTAGTTTTGTTCAGCCAAAAGGGAAAGCTCAGCTATTCTGCAATGGGTTTGGTAATGGCTGGCAGGAACACCCCAGCACCCAAAGAGCCCCAGACCAGCTCCCCTGGCACCGCTCCTTGCCCAGGAGCCATGTGGAGATAGGTGGGGACCTAGAGTTGCTGGGGTGGAGAGGACACAAAGCAGGCTGCCACCGTTCACGCAGCAGTTTCTGTATGCTGTGCTGTGATTTTAGGGGAGATTGTTTTGATGCTATTTTTAACTGCATATCCAAAATAGTACTAAATGAATTGGCATAAATGGAAGCAAAAACCAGGGCAGTTAGCCTCAGAAGACATTCACCTTGGCCTCCCATTACAGTAGGCAGTACCATGCTTCTGCTCTCCCAACCCCAAGGCAGAGAGGGGCTACTGCTGCTCAAAGCAGCACAAAATACACTGTATTATAAATCACACTCCTTATATATGCACACATTCCCTTCCCTAGCACAATGGTCATAAAGACTCGAGTAACCAGCCAGGCACTGAACAGCTCAGATGAGCTCATTTTCCCCATGCATGTGTCCACATGCAGAAAAAAAACCATGTTCCCTTTGAAGAAGTAATCAACCCAGGGAAAAAAGCAAGCTTGCAAGTCTCCAAAAGGACTAGTAAGAGACTAGTCACTGTCAGTAACCTCCCAGAAACTCTGCAGGTTGCAAAGTCATGTCTCACAAACACACACAGAGCCCTGGCTCCAGCGGCTCCAGCACGGGAAGTATCATGGTGGGTTTTTTGGGGGAATGAGACATTGTCAAATGAACGTTGCCTCCTTGCATAGCCTCATTTGACCCCAAATGCAGTAAAAACTTCAGCCTTGGGGAAAAAAAAAAAAAAAAAAAAGCACGGTCATTGCAGTACACACTGCATAGTAAAAGAAACCAAACCCAAACCAAGTATTTCAAGTCTCAGCTAAGGAAGTCATAAAGAAACAAACCAGAAGCTTTGATTTTCATAAGGACCATGGAAAATACCAGGACACTGCAGAAAACAAGTAATTTGCATTCATTAAGTATCAAAATATTAATGAATTAACTACTGTAAACCTGGGAGAAATGTTTCCTGTTAACTTTAAAACCAAGTGTAACCCAGTTGAGAACTTGCCAAGCAAACTCTAATACCCACTCTTCAAAATTGACATTAATGAATTTCCAAAATTACTGTGGAAACAGCTTCCTTTTTTTTTAAAAAATAAACAGCATTTTGCATGTACAGTACTAAATTAACTCACAAGAACATACTCTAATTTAAAAGAGCTTTTCATTGTATGTTCCACTATTCATGTCTATATTTTGTGATCAAAATACTCCTAGATGTTTCACAACCTGCAGGACACATGCTTAAAGCACATTCCAAGAATACATCCTTCTTTGTACTTAGCCCCTTCTTTGCAATTTTCTTTCATTCCCGTAATTTAGGCTGCTCTAACTTACGCTATCTGCTAAAAGCCAAACATGATTTGCTATCCCAGCTATGACAGCACCACCTAATTCTCCAAATACTGTCACCGTAGGAAGACCGTGCAACCAACTAAACCGGGCCAGCAGGACAACAGAAGGCCTGTTTAGCACAGGCAGCTACATAACCCAACACATCAGAGCTAAACCAGCTGACTCACATGAGTTCTTTTACAAGAAATATACATAAACTTGTGAAAGTTGCAACAGAAGCCATGAGCATTTGCTTGGAGAATGCTGGTTAGCAGGGGTAAATTCATTACCTACACTTCAGTGATCTTGGGGAAAATTCCAACCTTATGAGATCATAGAGCATCTATTGGTGGCACCTCAAAGGAAAGTCACAGGATTATATTTTGCTCTCTTGGAAGGGTAAGAGAGAGGGCTCATAGCTACCAGCATCAGCTAAACCTGAAAGAAGAGATTTCTCATTTCCCATTCAACCCTACCCTCTTTATGGCTTCTGTTTAAAGAAGCATAAGCTAGCTAACCAAGACGGTTTCCTCTGCACAACACTGCTGCAAGTCAGCAACTCCAGGCACTACCGAAATCAGTGCCTTAAGTAGCCCACTGGTGACACAAACTCAACAAGTCTTGGCAAGCAGAGGTTAAGGAGGGAACACGCCGTCCATTTGCTTTTAGCACTGAGCATCGGCTCAGAAATGAATGCCATTTCTAGTCTTTGTCCTTCCTGTCCATGTGTTGCTCTTGTAGGGTCTCTAAGAGAGCTGGACTGTGCTCCAATAGCAGCATCGGCCACCCCACCCCCTGACTGCTAGTTTCTCCTCCTTTCCTCTAAAAGCAATAGTTGATGTGCCTGTAATATTTTAACCCTCAAAATTTTAATTATATGATACGGAAATAAGTAGATGTCATTATTACAACAAAAAATTAGTTCCATAACAAATTGGATTCTTTTCTTAGGTTTCTCCCTTCTTAAAAAAAAAAAAAAGTCACTTTTTTTTTTTTTCCCCAACCAGTGACTGGTTACTTTGTGATCAAGTAGACCAAGGTCTCAGTTCTCATACGTTTATTTACTAACCAAATCTTGCAGCACTATAAAATACTGTTAAACACCTTTCCTTTTTGTATCCAATTCATTCAGGACAACATAATACCACCTAGTCCCCTAGTCCCAAAGGTGAAGTCTTTGAAGTCCGGAAGAATGGGCATTGAATGAACTTACTGGAAAATCATTACAATTCTTGGCCTTGCAGTGTACAAAAACAATGCCTTCTAATAAACTAGTACAACAGTAAACACAGCTCAGGAGAACCTAGAATTCACAGGCTTGTTCAGCCTGGAGAAGAGAAGACTCCGGGAAGACCTCATAGCAGCCTTCCTGTATCTGAAGGGGACCTACAGGAAAGCCAGAGAGGGACTTTTTATAAGGGCATGTAATGATAGGATGAGGACTAATGGATTCCAACTGGAAGAGGGTAGATTTAGATTAGATATCAGGAAGAAATTCTTTACTCGAAGGGTGGTGAGGCACTGGCACAGGTTGCCCAGAGAACCTGTGGAGGCCCCATCCCTGGCAGTGTTCAAGGGCAGGCTGGATGGGGCTTTGAGCAACCTGGTCTAGCGGGAGGTGTCCCTGCCCATGGCAGGGGGGTTGGAACTAGATGGTCTTTAAGGTCCCTTCCAACCTAAACCATTCTATGATTCTATGTTGCAGCTCAGGCAAGCAAGCATTTAAATGCAATTATTTTATTCACGTGCAATTGTGTATTAAAGCTGGGCAAGGAAAGACATTTCCACATTGGAGAAGATTCCCAGATGTGTTCTGGCCCCAGTGCAAAATGAAAATCAGAAATTTCGAATTACCCACTGAAGGGAAGGAAAGAGTACATCTGGAGGACAGTTCTGCCATTGCTGGCTCTGAAAAAAAAAATAATAAAAAAAAAAATAAAAATCACACTTGGCAATACCCCAATGGTTAGATTGCTATGGGGAGAAAAGACAGAAACATATGCCAGAAGGGTTCCTGTCTCTTGAAACAGGAAAACAGGAGAGAACGCTGCCCCATACTTTCAGACCCATACCAACACCCAGCACTCCCTGAGGTACGTAACAATTTTGAAGCTTTATGGAATTACAGCTAAAGACCGTCAGAATTCACCAACAAGGTCTAGCCAAATTATCTTGATCCTGAAATGAAGTTAAAGCACAATAAAGAGGAAAAGACAGTGTATTTTCAAACAAAAATTTGAGTCAAGCATTAGTGTACTTTGTTTCTTCTCCTTTAGAAAAAGGAGACAAAGTTGCTCCATTATTTATATTTAATCAATCATTTAAAGACACCCGTTGTGTCTATTTATAATTCCAATGTTTAAAACTAAATATAGTGCACTGATTGCTTCTTGTCTTTTTCAAGTACCACACAGTAACATCTGGGAGTTTATTTTGGAAAAAAAAAAAAAAAAAAAAAAATCAATAGAATCTATAAACTCAGAACCCAAGTGCCTCTTAATTGAGGATGGTGACACTGACTGGTAGTTAACAGGACTTCCAGTCTTGCTTTGTGTCCACTGGGGTGTCACCCCTCCAGTGGCCTCCAAGTACAGTACAGCACAGGAAAGCAAAGACGAAGCCCCCAGGGAGCACACAAAGATGGAGAGGAGAAGAAAGGAGAAGCAGGGAGAGATTATAATACTGTGTTTGTAGCCAGCTGCTTCCTTCTCTTCTTACTCCCTTGGTTTTAACAGTATTTCTACCTCCTGTCTTTCTGGGGAGGGGTATTTCCTCTCACCTATACCATCAGAAAAGGGATGTCTGACATCCCACCTTTGTGATAGCAGCAGCAGATATGGTTCCCTATTTCCAGGAAGATTTTTGAAGAAAATGCTGCCTCTGGAGCTCCTACTTAAATTTGGGATACTACTGCCACAAAAAGGAACAGCTACTGACAAACAAAGCAGAAGCAAGTTTGCTGCTGGACAAGACTGCTCCACGGCTGTCTCTAGCTGCCGACAGGCACAGAATGCCTCTGCTCAGCCCACCAGAGCTTTTTCTTCATGGTCTCTGCCCCAGAGCCCTCCATACAGCTCTAGAGAGGCCTGTGAAGGTACCGGGAACTCGCTTCTCTCGGGGCGGGAGAAAGCAGGCTCACCTTCCCAAGGACACCGCGCACAGTTCTGGTGTGGTGGCCATGCCCTCCGCAAACACACAGGCACCCCGTTTCTCCATCAGTACCATTTCTAGCTGCTACCTGTTCCTTTCCACGCCTTCGTAAGAACAATTCCCACCCTAATTAAAAGGCAAGGAGCAATTTCTTATTCTCACACTTCACACATTAAAAACTCATTAACTTCCCCATGGGTTCACCAAGGTACAAAGTGAATACAGTCCAATCCACACTGTTTGACACGTAACACGTATACACACAGAACCCTGACATCCTGGATGCACTAACTACTGAAAGAAATAAGCATACCAATGGTGGGGCCAGAGAAAAGAAAGCCCCAGTTAAGATCACTTTTGCAAACAATTCAAATCCTGGCCCCACTCTCAAAATTTAATCGAAAGCCGCAGCAGCCATGGGGAAGTTTTAAAGAGCCCCACTGCTCACTCAGCCTGCTCTCCGAGGAAGAACCAGATACACTGCAATAAAAGCAAACAACAAATAAAACTAAACAAGACACTAAAAGTTCCATACCTCAACTGAAAGTATCAGCTGAAATAAGCCCACCTTTTCTACCTTTTCTAATTGAGTCATTACTTTAAGGAGACTGCTAGAATCCATTTTTGCCTTAGTCAAAGCATCCTCATACCAAGACGATCATCTCCACAGAGCATGAAATCATGAAACTGGAGTTCATCTGGATGTTTGGCACGTAAAAGCATAACAGATCTCCTGACACCTTAATAGGATATAAAGGCTTCTATTGGATTAAAGCAGGTTTTTAACTAAATACTGAGGTGAGGTTGTACATAGTGCACTAGGAAAATGAGGATGGTGGGTACGCTGTATGTCTGCTTGGCAGTTCTGCACATCCAGCATGACAGCGCCTATCTCACAGAGGGGTTCATCCTTCTTCCTGAGAGGTGATGGAGGACCCTAAATTCCATTTAAGGGGTTACGACCATCCAATTTAATGGGAAAGATGGACTTCAAACCACAAGGTCACCAACCAGTTGCTCTCACCACAGTGGCTGTGTGCCAAAACACTGCTTCAACACCCCCTGTTCTGGTCCTTGGTGTTCAGCCCTTCTGAAGCAGTACACGATATTTGTTATACCCTCCTGAGTCACCCTCCTGAATGACTACAACCCCATCGCTATCTGCAGCAATAACTGCCACTCAAGCAGCCCTTACTCCAAGGCACAGTCCCCACAGCGTTCAACATGGGAGCAGACCAGAATAAAGTCAATGCTACAAGAAATGAAGTTACACCAAAATGGAGGGTCACGCTGGAGGGAGGATGGGCAGGGCAAAGAAAGAATGAGTTAAATCCATAAATTTCTTCTCTCAAATCATAAGATTGCTGATTTGGCTTAATAACCTATGTATTTTTCCAAATAGAACAATACTGTTGTCAACTGCTTATAACTTCATAAGGATTTTGTAAACTAATGGAACTAGATGATCTTTGGAACCAGATGATCTTTAAGGTCCCTTCCAACCTAAACCACTCTATGATTCTAAGTAGTATTGCTGGTGTCATTTTCCAGCCTGAGAAATATCGATAGCTATGATGATCTGCGACTGAGTGAAAGGGTCAAGTAGTTTTCTAGTTTAGATTTTCCTTATTTCTCACTGAGGTAAGCAACAATTGGAGGAAGGAAATGCTTAGGCATGACATTTCAGAAGTCATAAGCTGTTCTTGTAAGGCAGAAGAACAGTACAATTCAAAACCAGGAAAACTACATGTGATTACAGGTCAAAAAGCTGAAAACATTAAGGGGGAGGGGAGAGGGAGAGGAACCAAAACATTAACAGTCTAAAAGACAAAACACCAGAAACAACTAGAACAAACCTACGCATATAAGCAGAAAGAGTGGAAAAATTAACTTGATTAAATTTGACAGGGCATCAAAACACTAGGATAAAGGGATGTATAGAGTACTGAAATGGTCTGTTTTTTTTCTTTTAGGAAATAAGTATGTCAGATTTCAACTTAAAAAAGGAGAAACAAAAGAAATCTGCAGTCCTTTATTTGACCAGCATTCATGTTTAATGAACATACTTTGGCAATCCAGTGGGCTATCCATTCAAATCAGTGGTTCATTAAACAAGACTACTTTAATTATTTTAAAAATACCACTGCTGCATTTATATATTAAAAGGATTTATCAGTGGAGAACGTTATTATTTCCAGACTATTTGAAAGATTACAGGGCGTATATTGAAGGCTTCATGAACAGCAGAATGAAAATAAATAGGAACTAGTTCAGTCCTGCTTACAAGAAAAAAAGGTTTAACTGCAAGATGTTCACCTATATTAAGAAGATGGCAGATCCTTCTGCCGTTTGAAACAGTAACTGTTTTTACGGCTGGTACAAAGGCTCGATGATTCACACACACCCCTCCCTGCTACTACGTCGTCTTTAATTCTATTTCAGAATAGACTTTTCATATTCTCTAACAGGCACGTCAACTAGACTTTCAGTTTCCTTCTCTTCTTTAGCTCCCCAGCAACTAACTAATTGCTAACTTCTCCAGCAACTAATTAATATTGCAGTAAATATCAACCAAGATACTTAAAACTGAAACGACCACTTAGAAATACACTGAAGTCATGCTATGCAAAAAGCAAAACAATATCAAATGGAGACAGTCTAGACTTCAGACTCAACCCTGGCTCTTCAAGGAAAAGATGCAAACAAAGCAAAAGGCATCTGAGCTTTTACCAGACTACAGCTAGCCATAAACACGGATAGGATAATTTAGTACACACTGTACAAAGTTGTACAACATTTTACAGTTATGTGTATTAAGAACATGCGGACTTCATCAATAACTAGGCCACATATTCGGAAAGAGGACTGATCAGTTTAAACCTTTATAAAATTTAAAAGGTAAAGTCTAAAAAAAAAAAGTTTATAGTAAAATACATTCTGGCACAACAGCTGCCACAAAGATATAAGTCCTTCTTTAATGGCAACAGCTAATTTACTAATTTAAAGGTTAAGGTTTTTTTCCACTTCACCATGTGCGTTGTTTGGTACTTACCAAACGTCAGTCTCATCTGACGTTACTGAAACCACAAGGTCCCTCAGAAGTCTCCATAGTTACTTTTGATTTACAGGAATCTTTTTCCATAATGAAAATGTGACAACATATTGCAAACTTTTGTCTAATATCTCAATGGGGCAAACACTCTTGATTTCTTCGGACACAAACTCCAAAGAAAAAGTACTTAACCTAGCTGTGCTGCAATCACATTATCCACCAGTAATACCTCCTTTTCCTTGCCGACTCCCTGGCAAACTTGTTTCTTGCTTATTATGCATTTATTATTATTATTATTAGCTCTTATACACTTACAAATTTGTCTTTGAAATTTTTTCTGTGGTTTTACCTTTAAAATGTCAATGCTTTCAATTTTTGAAGGATGTCTTTTTATTTCTAACACATCTTTCATTCTGCTTTTTGATGCTTTTTTTTTTTTGTCTTTTCAGACTTCCCTTTAACTGGTGGGACCAATTTACTGGAGCCTCTACCTTTCAACGCTATTCATTCTTATTCTTTTAGCTGTTTCTTTCATTTTTTGTTAAATTAAAATCCTTTTTGTAACTCAAAACATGAGACAAGACAAAAGCAAACCAAGGGAGGTACAGCAGTGTGCCACCACCTCCTCTGTTGAAACTGATTTGCAAACAAGAAAAGCCCTTTCTATTCAGCAGCTGTCATTACTCAGTCTCAGGCAAGAGACACATAAGATCTAGTCCAAGAAAAAAAAAGTTTCAAACTTAGAGACACTGTTGAATTAGTAACATAACTACGAAGACAAAACTTGCTTAATCTCACCACTGAATGCAACTTAAACATAATTGTGTGCTTATAACACAATTCCAGGATTACATACGGACTTGACTTCACAATGCAAAGTGTTTCTATGCTTAATTAAGAAAGATTACTGGAAATTTCAAAATTTTAATTTTTTTTTTCCCCAAAAAAGGATTTTATGTTGTGTTCTTACACAGCTAAGTTTGCTAGGTCATCCCCTCTGACGACCAGAATAAACTTAAATTATTACAGAATGGGAGCCATTGGGTGGAAAAAAACCCAAACAAACAAGCAAGCCAAACATATGAAAGCTTAGTATTGTTTTGATAAATTAGGTAACATATAAAACCATTTTCTACACCCTAATGGTTTACTTATTTATTAAAGGTTTGGAACCATATACATATTGACATTACTTAATTCTTCATTTCAGTGCAAATATGGAATTTGAAAGCTTCTAGCTTATTCACCCTTCTTACTGCTACTTCTTCAGTGATCTCTAGGGTTCAGCCTCACCACATAAATGCCGTTCCAATACCTGTCTGGCATAAATACTTCTGTTAAATCATGAAAGACTGTGCTCCCAAAGACAGTTCCTCTGACACTCAGTGGAACACAACTGCTTTTCTGCCAAGAAAAGCTAAATCCCATAAGTTAAAAACCCCAATAGCTTCAATATAGAAACACAGCTGGTTCAATATAGAAACGAACAATAAACAACTCTACCCAATCCAAACTCGAGGAATGCATTTCCATTTTCTTTTGATAATAGCTTTGCAGTAGGTCTTTCAGACACCACGCATTAGTATTTCACGATGACTTGCTGCAAGTCAGCCTCGTGTAAGTGATTATTTACATTTTGAGAAAACTGATTATATGCAGTTGAAGCAAGCTGCTTGAGCAAAAAAGCTGGGGTTTCAATAAATTAAAAAAAGCCAGTGTAGACTGACTTGCCAATGTTAGAGTAACATATGCCTAAGGCACCTTTACAATACCTTCTAAAATTCTGTTCCCTATAATAAAAATGTAATAAATAACAACAGTTATGCCTAAACCCAACTTACATTCATGCTCTGAATCACGTGAATATTTTTCACAATTGCTTGCTGTGAATAGGATTGTGCTGTCATATGCAGAGGATTAGGATGTCACGCTGGAAGTGATCGAGAACAGACAGATTTATAAGAAACACTGATTCTGCTTTTTTCATACACTTTCCAGAATGCAGTAGTAGGATTCTCTTATAGTAAATATTTTATTATGATTCTTTTTTAACAAAAATTTCAAGTACAGAACAAAACACAAATAGAAAGTAACAAGGATATACCGCTACTGAAAAGCTCAGAGTAGCTCAGAAAGCCAAACTCACTGAATCTTGCTTCCGCAATCGGCTCCCTCCAAGTTCACTTGAGGCTGTGCCTAGAAAGATGCTCCTTAATTCAATGCTCATGTAACCGTATATAGTATACCAGAGCAAACTGAACCAGTGCAAGGCCTCTTCCACACCTATCCTTAAGATGTGCAATTCAAAAAGAAAGAAGCGTTCAGCTGAATCAAAAGCACTCATACCTCTCTGCCTACAACAGAACTAGTCCCCAAGAAACTGCACACACATGAACGTTCTAGTTTAAAAGGGAATAGTTTAAGGTTGGTTAGAGCCTGTCTTGTCTTCTCAAAGCCATTAGCAAGTTTGTTACCAGAGGCACTTTCAGAAATGCACTGACTTTTTTTTTGTCTTTATAATATGTAAACTTAAATATAAAAACCTTTGGGGATTAGATAAATGCTGAAGAGTACCGAGGCCTGTCTGCCCTGACCCACACTCTCCTTCTTCCCACCCTCCTACTTCGTACATCTTTCTTAGAAATTAAATTGTTGGTAAAAGAAAAAAGGGGCAAATTGAGGAAAAAGGAAAGCTGCCAGACCTCATTTTCATACATAATGCAGTCACTTATTAAGTAAAGTAGCACCTTTTTTCAAGGACCACATCCCCATATCATCCCTCCTGAAAAGTCACAGCCTGCCTGCACACCCCCACAGGAGCTACATCACGTCAGTGGACTGGCTTTCCAGAGATGCACAACATGGGTTGTTCCTCTGACACCTAATGAGACTGGCTGGTATCACCCTCTTCTGAAGGGAAGAAACCAAAACCATAACAGGAGACTGAGACATTGCTATACATCTGTCACGTACAAAAAGTGGACACTAGACCTTGACACAAATGGGGTGCTCACAATACCTGTAAGAAACTGTCCAGTCCTAGGCTACCAGTACAAGAGGGAGGTGGACGTACTGAGGAGAGTCCAGCAAAGGGCCAGTAAGACTATTACAGGACCAGAGCATCTCTTCTATGAGGAAAGGCTAAGAAAGCTAGGATGGCTTAGCCTGGAGAAGAGAAGGCTCAGGGGGAATCTTATCAGTGTGTATAAATACCTGAAGGGAGAGTGGACAGAGGATGGATCCAGGCTCTTTCCAGTGGTGCCCAGTGACAGGACCAGAGGTGATGGGTACAAACTGAAACACAGGAAGTTCCCCTGAACATCAGAAAACACCTCTTTACCACAGGGGTGACAGCACTGGCACAGGTTGCCCAGGGAGGCTGCAGAGTTTCTGTCCTTGGAGATATTCAAAAGCCATCTGGACATGGTCCTGGGCAACTGGCTCTAGGTGGCCTTGCTTGAGCAGGGGTGTTGGACAAGGTGACCTCTGAAGGTCCCTTCCAGTCTCAACCGTGCTATGATTCAGCGCGTATCAACTGAGTCAGAAAGTGCCATTGCAATTTATCTTTTTCAGAATAAACTGCACATGCTGTTCAAACTTCAGCAATCTTATCAAATGCTGAGCTGTAGTTCTTATCAATACAGAGCTCTTTACAACCTGGCTGAATATACACAGATTGGGAAAATTCTGAAGAAGGATAACTATTGGATCAATACTTTAATTAAAATGGATGAACTTATGTTTCAGAATTACTCTTAGCAGTAATAAGACAAAAAAAATCTCCAAATTAAATATAAATCACAGTGGTTAATAAGCCTCTAGCAAGGTTAATTAATAAGGTAATATCAATGGAATATGAAATTCTCATGGGGCAATTGTTACCCCTGGCAAAAATAGAAGAGAACAAGAAGAGACATCCATTAAAAAACTAAAGGGGAGGCAAAGACCAGGTTGTTTTCAAAATGAGACCCTGAACTGGACAAGCATAGTGCAAAGACAAAGCTTTAATACAGTACTCTAATGCATCATCAGTACAGTAACTAATGCATCATTTTTCATGTTAAACTGCATCTGAATGGAACCATCCATCTAAAGTGTGCAGTTTTAAATATCATTGGGTTTTCCCCATTGTAAATTTAAAGTCATCAATTATTAACCTTTTATGGAATAAAAATCTGGAAACAAATACATGAAAGCATATTCCCCGATGCCCCTAGGCATTCAATCAAAACTTTTGGAACAGCCCCACAGCAGTTGTAGTGAATGGCTTCATGTGAAATGAATCACTAATTCGGTTTGACTACCCAAAACATGTTGCTTAGGCTCAAACCCACCAGCTCTATTATCCGTCGCGATTTGTACATGATACACTGTTCTACTGGTGCTCTCTGACTACAATGCCCAAGATTTTGGGGGGAAAAAAACACCCCACATTTCTGAAACCACAGATTATATGCAACTTTTACAGTTTTGCACCCCTCCTGAACAAGACAGCAGGATCCATGTCTTCACTGAGTTGGTGTCATACACCTAATCTGCTGTGCAGGCACTCTGTGCTTTCAACTCTCAGCAACAGAATTTGAGCTAGGGACACTTAGTACTTCTCTGAATCAGTGTCTTAATGAGACAGGACTAGGTAGCATCCCGGGTTTCACTTACTGAGCATAATGCATGGAAAAAGATGATGATAAAATTCTTCCCAACAATAAAATTTATTTTTTACTTCCAGTTAAAAACAAATGAGAACCTCATTGAAAAAAGTACCATCACAGGATGTCACGCTTGCACAGTTAAACAGGTATCAGGAGATACATGGGTTTATACAGAATGTGTCGTAAATTAGTTCTACATTAGGAGTCATCTTTTAATTACATTGTCTCATGCTACAGCTTCAAGATGCTCTTGAGATCTCCCACAGGTATACAGATAACCTTCAAGGTATTTTTGACTCCTGAATCAGATACTTCCAGTATGAAACTTTCCTTCTTTTCCATGCTGTTGTCAAGAGCCGTTGCTATCAGAAGTCTGATGGAACTCTACTATAGGGCAGAGCAATGTATGTATACAACCACCAAGATATCAACTTTGCTGACAAAAGAAGTGTTCCCAATGCTTATTAGTTTGAAAATGTAGTTTGAGCCTGAACTAAAGGTCTCTCAAAAGGACCTGAGAAAGAATCCTGAACCTCTCAAGCTGGCTAGCCACCTCATGCTGCCTTTACTTGACCTTCTGGATGTTTGCCAACTAACAGAAGAAGGAAGGACAAAAGCCATTTTTTATTATGGAAGGGCTTTAGTTAAAAAATATAATTACATTAAAAATGCAAACTATTTAACCTAACACAAGGAGAAAACCTGTAATATCAGAGTTATTGTTCATGACCAGTGCCCCAGGAACATGAAGAACCTGGACCTAATAAACGAGTATTTTTTTCTATGTTATCTGAAGAGAATTATCTTTATTAAAACCAATCTAGAATTTATGAATAATACATGCCAGCTTCAGACAGACCAAAAGAACAGTTACTCACTGCAAAATTACTTCTAGGAGGAAAAAAAAGGTACATTCTTACTCAACAGATCTGCTTCCTGATACTTTCAGTCAGCAAGATATCCATTCACTCTCATATATTAAAAAAAAAAAAAAGGCCAAAAAAGATAACTTATTCTTGTCTCGCTAGGCTTGCTAAGAAGGAGCACAAGCCACTGTGATGTGCTTCTGCTGCCAGAGCTACTCTTCAGACACTGGGAAAGGTGCACCCATTATTGCCCCAGCTAGTCCAACGTACACGGGAAGAGGGTTTCTGCAGGACACTACTCAAATGGACCTTCACCTGGGTACCACACAAGCAAGAAACCAATGATACTGTGAAATGAGACAGAGATCAGAGGCAACACACAATTAAGGCTTGATCTGAGATATAGAAATAGATTTATCCATGACCAAGAAGATAAGACGTTCAACACTTGGAAACAAAACACACTCAGTGCTCGAGTAGATGGCAGCTACACCCAAAGCAACTGCCTTGGGAACTATACCACAAACTAAGCTGTTATTGCATTATCACAAGGGGCTTCAAAACCTGACACACACAAAAAAAAGCAAAGTGTTCATTATTCCTGTGGCCTTCATGTAAGAAGGCTGAAGTTGTTAAAAAAAAAAAAAAGTTAGATGATAGTGCTACTGGATGTGTATGAAGGTTAAAGGCCTGTCAAATAAATTGCTGCACCCCTGCCTGCTGTGAATTACTGCAGCACTCAACTCAGTTTACTAGAAAGATTACAAATAATTTTGACAGTCTTTGCTACGCTTTAAAGCATTTCCCAAACATTAAAAAATTAAAGGTTCAAAATTTAATGAAAGACTACGAAGAAAATCCAAAACTCATGTCCTCCATCTATTGGTAAGCAACAGCTGCTATTCCGACTCTGGATTCTAATTATGTTTTATAGAAGTACTCATACCAAGGCCAGCAGCTTTGCAAAGAACCTGTCCCAAGATTTTAAAGGAACAACATATATACTTATGGACAACCTGTCACTTGTAATATATCTGTTCTGAAAGCAGGATCTGGATGCTTCAGGTTCACAGGCATCATTTAAGCACTACGTGTCAAGCCCAGCGAATGTTGTACTTGAAAGCTATTAGCTGAGGGTTGAGGCTGTCAAACATAGAAGACAAAATCGTAACACTTCAGGGATGCCTTATCAATGTTTTGGAGCAAACAATGCTGGAAAACAGTTGGGAGCAAACCTGTGGCTATGTCCCAGCAACTACGTTCAATTCCTAGTAACAATGTGAAAAACACAATAATATTAAACAGAAACACAAATAACAAGAAGCTTGAATATATTTTCTTTACACGCACATACCACTTTTTGAAATGAACACCACAATTAATAGATGGTAAAGGACAAGTTCAACACAATGACCAACTCCATCTGTGAAAAGTCTGAAGAATCTCATTCAGAGCAGAAATAGCTATGCATGAAAATGCTCATCAAAAGACACACCATCTTAGAATTTTAGATTTGTTTATAACACACCATAAAGTGTATGACTCTAAGACAAGCTTCTTTTAGCATTTACGGCATTTAGAAAACAAGACAGCATGTTGATGAAGGAAAGCTTAAAAGTAAAAAAAACATTATTCAATACAGAAATTCTTGAATGAGATGATGTAAGAAGTCACCATGATAGCAAAGTAGAATGGAACTAGAGGGTAGCAAAACAGACAGCATAAAATGATATTCAGTTCAAAGTTGGTCTTATCACCACCCCCCACCAAAACCCCAGGAAAAAAACTTCATGTCTTTGGATGATTATTACCCCAACTTTTTTGTCTCAACTCTTCTAGCTGTTAGCACCAATATTGTGCCAAAGTTAGATACACATGATGTCCCAGAGGGATAAACAGTATGCAACCCCAATCTGACCTGCCTTGTTTTCTGTAGTGCAGCCTAACACAGGAAAACTTATTTGTCTTTCTTTACCCATTATCTCAAAGAAACTGTTCTGGCTTGACGAGCTCTCTCTTTCCTCCAGGAGCCTCCATCCCAACATTTATTTATTTTCTTAACTGAACATCCTCTATTTGGAAGGTGGCAATGCAAACAGAAAACACTTGTTTGTTTATTATTTTATGAAAATAAAAACAGAGCTGAGAGCTTATTGACATAATTCTTTAATACATAAAAAAAAGAAAAACCTCAAGTTTAAATCACATTGTTACAATGTGTAAACAGCATCAGCCAAGGCAGCAACAATAGTCCTCTTATGCTCTGCTGAGAAGGTCGCGTACAGGATTAAGGCTAACAAATCTCCATGGGTCCATGGTTCCAGAGAACTTGCGTCTTCAAGATTAAACCTTTGGCTTTTATTAATACTACAAAGACCAAGAACAAACCTCTGTTAAACCAGATATACAAGCTTATTTCAAGAAATGCCAAAGTTCTAAGTAAAATTCATGAAGCTGAAAAAAAACCAAAAAACAAAAAACAACCCCAGCACACTCTCAGGAAGGCTGAGGCTGGAGCACAGGTCACCTTACCCAGCTAACCCCTGGCTAAGTAAAGGTCTCTGCCCAGCTACAGCCTTTGTACCGACAGAACCACACTGGTTTCCTCAGGTCAAGTACGTGCTCAGCTAAGCTTGCAAGTCTATTAGAAAAGGATCAGCTTTGTTTCCCAGGCTGCTTAAACTGGTTCCCAGCTTCTCTTCTATCTACAGCAATCCTGTCTAGTTTCCAACTCCTGTCCGAAAGGTCAGCAACCAGATGGGAGACCTCCATGAAGCAGCATAGTTCAGAACCAAGATAGGGCTACCAGTTTCAGAGCAGGATCAAAGACCCACAGAAGCAGGCTAGTTCCTCTGCCCCACTCTCCCCTGAGGCAAAGTTAAAACCAGTTCTGGATCGGTGCAAGAAACATGGAAGGTAGCGGCACAGCCAAATTCAAATTAAACGTTACGCTATTGATGCTGCCCTTTGGTGACAGTGAGAAAAGTACACCTAACCCTCTTCTGCGTCTTGACTCATGCCAAAAGGCACAGGAAAGAAAAGCTGCAAGCAAGTGGTGGGGAGACAGACTGACAGCACACAGAGATTAACCAGGAGCCGGTAAGAATTAGACATACAGCGTGAACATGACTTTTCAGAAGAACTTTGCAACGAGATCAGCTGAGAGAGGTGAGGACACAGCAGTGCTGCTGCAATAGCAATCAGAAATGTTCCATGGAAATTAGAGCAATTACACTAACATTTTAGACGTGTGACGATTGCATTTGTCCTGTGAAATCCTGTATTCCAGTAACCACAAAACTCTCCCAGAACACTTTTTACAGGAAAAGGCACTATCAGAAATCTGGTTTAAACATCAGTTGCGGGGAACGGGGAAAACAAACAGCACACTCAACTCAGATTAAGCTTATTTCACCAAAACAAAGCAACCTTTCTGAACTCCCTCTGACCAATGCCTCTGTCACCTATGGTCCCTTGAGTACTATTAAGTCCATTACAGGGGATTTTACAGAACTTAAATAACCCTGCAAGATCCTGCATTTATCTCTGCCCAGTACATGTGAGCCATGTATCAAAAAAAGGTCACTGTACCATACTTGGCAGCTTAATATATGGAAACCAATTTATCACTGCACTACTTCAGTTGTGATAAGTTCACCAAATTAAAAGACTTTCCTGATATGCTGTAAAGGTCTGTCCTTCCAGCTCAATGAGTAGCTTACAAGTGTCATAAAGTCAATTATATTAAAGCGATCAACATAAGTCTGCATATACTGCTAACAATAATACACATTTATAAAAACATTAGCCATGTTTTAGTGTTAACATTCAGAAGAGCCAAATTCACTTTTATTAGATCAGGAATAGATTATTTAAAACCGTGACACATTTCAAGTTCTACAACAACCTGCTTTGGCAGGGGGGGTTGGACTAGATGATCTCCAAAGGTCCCTTCCAACCTCTACCATTCTGTGATTCTATGAAGAACAAGATGAGACAAATACAAAATGGGAAACTTACATTACATTTTTTATTATGTTTTTTTATTTTCCCCAAGTGTTTCTGAAAGACTCCTAAAAAGTAAAGTCCTACTTGCCTAAAGACAAGTCCAATAACGTACGGCTCCAAATACTCCAATGGACAGAAAACAGGGTTTTTTTGGTTGGTTTGATTTTTTGGTTCTTCTTAACACACACACTAGAGAATGCTATGCTAGGACTAAAAAGGTAAGATCAAGAACTCTTGGCTTCCAGAAAGCAACTAAAAGGAATTTTGCATCTATTATTTTACCCAGAGGTCTTTGAGAAATTATTTACTGGAGGTTGGGTTGTATTTTTAATACCTGGGTTGACAATACTGAATGATTTAACTTCTCCATTACATACAATTAAAGGGAAACACCTTTTGCACAAAAGCAAGACGTTGGTTGTCTGTTGCAAGGCTCTTTCTTGTAGGTGCTTTGCACGTGTTTTTGTTAGGACTGTATCTATGCTGGAGCACAGCAAGACACACAACAGATTTGCTTGAACTCAGAAACAGTCTAGTCCTGTTTGTGCTGCCTGGGAGCTAATAAGCCCTGTAGAGACACATGTGTCCCTTTTCGGCCTTTAAACTGTAGGTCGGCTTGGTAGGACCTGGTACTACTGCATGGACTTACTGCCTTCAAGCTCTGCTAGCTTTACTGCCCAGAGCAGGTATTCCCTAAGCAAGAGTTATAAACAAAAGCGTGCTGACAGGCTTAAAGATTATGACCCACATCTTGCAGTCAATGCAACTGATGAACTGGTCTGTAAGGACAAAGAAAAACCTTGGAAGGAGGTCAGAATATCTGGCAGGCAATGCAAGAAAGGCCTCTCTTCTACAAGTGTTCTCAACCTCCCACCACTAGGCTGAGACAGGTGGGAGACAAGCAGACTCCCATCTCTTCCTTATTGGGAACCATTTACCCCAGTCATCTACGATCTTCTACTCTCTTCAGTTCAGAGTTAATGAAACAATACCAGACCAGCTGGCAAAAAGTACAGGAAGATGCAATTGAGTGAATGGAGCTTTGATTTGTCCCTGGAACAGCATCTTGGCCCAGGAGGTTGGTCCCTCTCCTCTTTCTGTCAAGCTGGAAAACTGGCCATGGCAATGCTTCAAGAACATTGAAGTGGATGCCTGTCCCCTGTCAGAAGGGCAAGGAGATTTCGGCTACCAAGTTTTAAACTATTTCATTTATATAAGCAGATAAACTTATTCGAACATTGATCTGCTGGTGAGGATAAAAACTTCAGCCATCTTATGTTCCCTTTAGATGCGCAATAAAGCTTTTACAGTATTATCCCCTTATAGATATATTTAACCGGGGACAACAGCTGCGCAGAATGTTGAACAACTGCCTCAATATCAGATGCCAATACAATGACTCTACTTTATTGCTCTGTTCGGTAAATAAATAACACACACATATTTAGCAAAGAGGTATAGTGGACTGGAAATACAAACATTACATTTGCTTAAGGCAGGAAACAGAAGAGAATGCAGTAGCATCATCCTTATATACCATGGAAAGAGAGGGGAGAACGGGAGGAGGAGCACATTCTCCTTTGGTCTACAAACACAGGAAGAAAAGGGGATAAATTGCACTTCCTCCTCCTCTTACTACATCACAAACCCAAATATAGGATAATTAATTTTTTTATAGCCTAAATTTAATCAAACAGTAAAAGTGTATTATATGATCAAATGAGAAATTCCTACAGAATATAAATTCTGAGAGTGGAATTCTTTCAACCGTAAGTCACCACTTGCAAATTTCTCTACAGCAATTTACCGCATGGCTTTTAGACGAATATTTTATGATGGATTGCAAGCAATAGCAATCACAGTATAAATCAGTGTTCAGAAAACACATGAAAAACAGAAGCTAAATTTCACATATGTGCTTACCAAATCCTTGTGATAAGTCCAGAAATACAAAAAAACACTCAAAGTATTTACAGTACAATCTGCAGTGTCAGGTGGGTCTTGGCTTTTTTTATTTTTTTTTTTTTTCTTGCACAAGACAAACATTAGTAGTCAAAGTTCTTCAAAGCCTAACTCACTGTTACCATTTTAATAACAAATTCACCTTTCCCAACAAAAGCTAGTGACATATTATCCATCAACGCTAGTGGAAACCAGCTAAAGTAGGGGAAATCTGAGTATTGTCCACTAGATGCATGCTTGCAATCAACTAAAATCTGCCTTTCAAGGGAGAATTTAGTTCTTTATCATTAACATTCAAGCAACAATTGTAAATGGATGGCCAAAAGACAAATAGCCCTAATTCCAATTCTCTAACTATTAAAGATCTAAGTCTGTAAGGAAATTAAAGCCTTTCATATGAAAGGTTCATTTTAGTAACAGACACAGAAATGGTATTTGATTCGCATCTAACCCATGGAAACTAAAAACATTAAGACAATTGTAAGTAACAGGGCTTAAAGAAAAGGCTCAGGATGCCTAAAGTTTTAGCTTTTAAAGTGTTAGTACCTCAGGGGTGGGTTTGTGGGATGATGGTTCCAGAAACATTAAATTGAACTGAAACACAACTCTTTTTTTTTTTTTTAAGTTGCAGACTCTCTCCCACCGAGTATTCAAAGTCATAGTTGTTTGATGAAAATCAGTATATAACTTCTTATTCCTCAGAAACCCTGAAGACACAACACTGCTAAATTGAAACACAGATGGTTTTATTACTTCTTGTGCAATATTTTACCAAAAAGAAATTTAATTACTCACAGCCATGCAACCCTACTAGTGATGAAAAGGCTGCACAAGCAATACTTCCCATCTCACCATTGCTGCAGGGACTTTAACAGGGCGGTAAGGCATGAAGTTGAAAGAACTCAGCTCAACTTCTGCAGCAGCGTTGAAGTTTGCAGAGTTAGTACTAATGGGATAGAGAATGCATTTAATAAGAGAACATCAAGAAACAGTAAATATGGGACTTCAAATGAGCGTTTTTACATTTAAGCTTTTTGAACTAGGTCCACATTGAAGGGTTTCATTCAGCCAAATACAATCACACCTGCTACACCTTGCTAAAGTCAAAGGCCACGAAGGTACCTCCTTCTCTTCCCCAAGGTAGGGCAGAAAAGGATTTAGGAGTCTGTTCTGGCATCCCACAGAAGAGCTTCAAGACTCCATCTCATACTGTCTATGCAGACACACAGACACTCATTTCAGTGAGATGAGTGCAATTTTTCTCCCCCTACCACCCGCTTCATGAGCCAAGGTAGAGGCAGGATACTGAGAGTACCATGACACGAGCCGAGTGCCAGCTGAGACCTTCCCAAGGTCAAGCACAAGAAGAAAGTTCCTGCAGCCACGGTGGTCTACACCTACAGCCAGGATCTCTGCAATGCCAGTGGCAGCTGGGTTCTGGTCCTCAGGAAACATCAGGCTTTTCTGCTTTCAATAGTGGCAGCTCATCGTATGAATTCCCTCTCAGAGGGTCACTGCGCTAGGCTCCCCTTCCAGTCAGTTTTGGGGATAGCTCCACCAGATTTCACAAAACGTGGCAAGCAAATGGACACCATGCCAAATTGTTGCTGCCAGGAAACCACATCAGCTTTTTAATAACCTATCATGAGGGTTAAGTGTGAGATTTGTTTAAAAACAACTTTTCATTGCCTTTTCTGACATCGATAACAGAGTTAATTTTATAACCCAAATGTTCTGTAATAAACACCACTGGTTTACTACGACCACAGAAATAGATTTACTGTCTCAAACTCCAGAACTGACAACACATGTAATCTTCTAAACATTTGCTTATCCATTAAAGCACACCTTAAATACCTTTCTAGGAAGCACATCATGTGTGATCAAACCAAGTGAGTTGGTAAATAATAGCTCACAAGCCAGAGAGGAAAATGAACGTTTAGCATAATTTTAAGCTTTGCAAAACAGTGAAATACTAGGAGTTCAAAAGAGAGAAGACCCGTACAATATGTATCATATGTATCAATAGATAGATCTATTCAGCACTCGCACATAAACAGCCTCCTCTGAAATTTTCTCTACACAAATAAATTCCCCAGAACCAAAATCTTCTAAAACATCTATGAAACATACCACAATACCTTGATTTTGAGAATAATCTACACGACTCTATGATGAGAGATGATTGGCAAATCATCACAGTATGATCCTGTATTTCAGGCTTATTTGTTTTTAACCCAGCTTTCTAATTTAACTTTTTATCTCTGCTACAGAGAATATTTTAAATGGAAGTAATGGTGGAAATGAACCTGGAAAGGAAAGCCCTTCATAAACACCTTTGCTATATAGCTTTTGATCTATGCCTAAGGAGCTCTACTGGCCAACTATTAAGAGATGTAAAGGAACAAAAGGTATTATTTACTCAGCCTCTCCATCAAACTTAATGTGTTTCCAGGAAAGACCACCAGCAATAAAGGACTAGAATTCATCTGTCCCCAGAGTAAATTGCTCAAATTGAGAGAGGGGGGTCTGGGAAGCTCTTTATATCCTCAAACTTTTCTTCTGCATTCCCAAATACAAAAGTCATAATCATAAATTGGTTTAACATATTCAAACAAAGCATCTGGTGATGTTTTACTCAGAACATGGTAACATTCAAACATAACTGCTCCTAACCCATGACATATTCTCTAATATCTGTGAAAGATGTTTGTTTTTCCAAGACTGGCAGCATATAAAAAGAAAGAGTACTTGTAACTTTTGTCACCCAGTTTCTGACTGCTTCCTGAAAGCTAATTTCCATTAGCATCTCTACAGCAAGCTGTTTCGGTCTCAAGTTTTGCTGCCTGAGGCACCTACAATGTTAGGTAGGAGAAAGGACCAGACTCCCAAAATGCAAAGACTTAAATACATAGGTGTCTTGGAGTTGTAGTGCCTCACTGGTTTTCACTGTTCAGAAAGACAGAGGCCGAGTCTTGACTTTAAATCCTCCACGCTAACTGCTATTATCTAAACTGAAAGCATTTGTTTGCAAGTGAAGAAAGAAATCCATAGTACTGAAGAAGAGTTTTATCCATGCAAAGCCAACTGAGATTCATAAACCATACTAGAGGCAGCCAAATCATGAGAACATAAGCAGGATAAAGTGAACATCAGCCTTTGATTTCAGCAGATAACAATGGCTTCTGCAATATTCTTTCTTCCCCCTCTTTTCCTAATCTCCCTTGTCTCAGATAACCCCAATCACCATTACAAAGCATTGTAAAATGCTGAAGCAACGAATCAAAGGAAAATCCCACCACACTAAGCGAGTTAAATGTGGAGACATCAAAGATATGCCTGAAATGCTCTGCCAAATTTCTGAGATTACTCTTCTGCAGCAAACATCGGGTATTAGAAGATTTTTTTCACTGAATGAAGAAAGCATCATAGCTGTTTCCAAAATGCCTGCCTGTTTGCATACGCTACAATTATGTACTGCTGATTTACTCATCACATTAATGGTAATTAATGCTAATGTTAATAATTGATGCTAAAGCAGCAATGCCTGCAATACCAAGATAACATATATATTTAAGATCATAATTTCTGCTCAAAGGGGTGACATCAGACAGTCACATTCTCCTTTTGCAGCATTATCCTCTTTGCCAGTTCATTCAAAGTAGGTGTTGTTTGGCCAGGACTGTTTGTGTAGAGGAACATTTTAATGTAGAGACCTGTTGTTGGGAATTCCCTGCTCAATAGTTCGCAAGACTGCTTAATTGCTGAATGTCAACAGTTCCAATTGCCATTCCTAGCAGGAATTGCTAGGAATGCAAATCTGAGGTGCACCTTATTTAACAACTATTGTAAACACAGGACTGGGGCGAATTTTAAAAACAACCTATGTTGTCATGAAAAGCACCAGTGCTAACAACATAACCAGGGAAACATAGGTCAAAAGAGAGTACTCCTGAAAAGTCCACAAAATGAATTTCTGTTTTCAGGTGATGATGGAGTTGCTGTCCTTTCTTTTATGAAACTGCGTCCTAAGTTGATTAAATGGGATGCTGCATCTTTTTACATTACCCAAGGGCAGAAAGGCTTTGCTATACTGTGTCTGGAACTGCTTCCTCAATCGATTAAAAACAAATGAAATCTGAGAGAACTGCAGGCCAGGAGAACACTTTTTGGTCATCATAGTCTGTGCTAAGGATTAGAATAATATTTTGTTTGATTAGAAAGAAAAACTATTCCATCTTCTGCTGCTAATACTTATTTCCTCTCCTCATTTTTATTCAGAATGCAACAAGATAAAAATGCCAGCCTGGAACTAAATTAAGTTTGGCAAACGTAAATAATTTAAAGGCTATTCCTCCTTAGACCCACTACAAAACATTAAACACCTTCCAGCAGTTCATTACAGACAACTGATGTAATCTAAACCAGGAAAGTTTCTGTTATAGCTGGCTGACAGAAAGGCCATCCAGAAGACTCGGTGTTGTACACTATTCCAAACATGTGAATGCTAATTCAATCTAAGTGTTCAGCCTCTCTGGAAATGGGCCACTTAAGAGGTTCTAAGCTGGTGTTTCAAATCTCAAGTTTGCATCTTTGGAGAGCTACAAGTCTAGCCTGTATGAATGGCAAACGCGAAGGTACATGTTTGACTTGTCATAAACCTCTTATTCTCAAGGCTGTCTTCCTCTAATTTCTCAACTGCTCTGGCTCTTTGAAAGCACACTTTGACAGTGTGGCAGTGCTGATTAGTATTCTATAATATAATAAACTTTTAGCATGCTATACTATACGAATATACTATTAGTATTATATATAACTTCATCTAATAACAATAAATCAAAGCTTACAGGGAAAAATAAAATCCAGATGGTGGAAGGAAAAACAGTGATTAGGCTACTGTACTTTGCCTGCCAAGACACAGACAATTCACCAGTCCTGGACTGACACGTAAACTGCTTAAGAGCTCCTTTTTGAACTTAAAGCCCCACAGTTTGCCACTGAATCACCACCTGCCATAGGACAAAACTGTCAGTTCGCAGTTCATACGGGCTAACTAGGTTTTATGTCAGCATTAAAGAATTGTTCTCAAAAAAAGCCACGTGTAAAATATGAAAGGGAAAAGTTACAAGTTCACAGTAATTTTAATTAATTTACAGTAAAAATATTTTTTTCTTTAGCTAGATGACCAATTAGCTATACATGAAACAAATGCACATTCCACTCTTATGCACTAAATACAGCTACCTGTAATGATATAACAGTGAAAAATCAACAGGCAATATTTATGAGGCATAAAGAAACTTCAGTGGTATCTCATGGCATGGAACAGATTTCTTTACTAGTGACAACATTATTTAGATTACAGCCTCCTAACAAGAGATGCTCCATATACCTGTCATACAAGTATTTGACTATTTTTGTGTTAGTCCACAATCCGTTAAATAAAGTCTTCAAGAGACAGAATCACAGGTGACATCTTGCCATCAGCTGAAGCAATGCCAATTGAACAGACAGTTTGATTCTTATATATGACCAAGGTAACAGAAGATGGCCGCAGGATTACCTCTGGGATGACTGACAGCCTACCTACAGCTACAACAAAGCCTTTAAAATTAATCACATTTTCAACATTCCTACTAGAAGCACACAAGTTTATTTTATTTTCTTATACAGGGAAGGGAAAAGGGAAAAAACCCAACAAACCACTGAAGTCGAAACAGAAGCAAAAAAAAATAAAAATGCATCGCTTCCTGCAGGTTCAAGAACTATGTAAAAACCATAGGACCACAGTGGCAGTAGTAAGTAAGGAACTGCCTTCCTGTTAATGACGGGTCTTCTACCACGATACAATGGTCCTCTCCCTCCCAGTATTATGCTCAGAGCAAAACTGGAAAGTCATTCATTCATGAAAACTGAGGGGGCAAAAGGAGATGCCACCAGCATATTATTTGCCAGCCTCACTGACAAACGCTACAGTAGCCAAGAGAGATATTAGAGACTCTTTTGTTATATAACACCCAAAGTGTTTCTGAACATCAGAAAACTTCTATTAAATCCTTCCCACCTTCAACAGGCATCTCTTATTTGCTTCTTGATTTAAAGTTCTTTTGATTGAGATGCAAACATTGAGTTCTGTGCTGTTTTCAAATTATTTGACTTCCGATGTGCTTGACAAAAACTACCTACCTTCAGAATATCCTTTCAAGCTGGAAGTGCTGCGCAAACACACCACCACTTGCAGCCTATATGCTCCAATATTTACTAGCCAAATTATAATCCCAACAGTACCATTAACCACAGCTCTTTGCCATAAGGCTGCATTAAGTTTACATCTTTGTAATACACTCAAGAACTGTGTTAATGAAAACCTGCTATGGTTTATAGAGAGATTTATATATTTTTCTTCATGGACTCTGGAGAGCAGTCAACAATATTAGTAAAATTATTTTACTCATTCTAAATTTTACTAAGTAGCATAGAGCAAAAAGAAAAAAAGAAAGTACTTGTTCAGCTGCTTTCAGGAGAACTTTAAATCATATCTAGGAGGACAAACAAAGGATAAAAGCAATAAAGGAACAGAGTCATAAGGAAATATGTTGACCAATCATAATTCACTCAACAACAACAACAAAGGAACAGCCTGTTACATAGCCTTCTCTGGTGTGCAGCTCAAAGACCTGCTCTAACCTCAGACACAGAGCCAAATATACACCAACTGCAAATAAAGGCAACAGCAAATTAACAACTGACCGTGAGTTCAATTACAGTGAAAAGTATTACTCTGTAGTAACTGCCCATATGTTAGGTCCTACCCCTAAGCAAACATGAAGCTTCTTACAGTATACCTCAAGGGTAAACTATAATTATCTCACATTTGTCATAGAGCTTGATCATATACTTAGGTAGCACCCATTACAGCAATACTTTGTGGTATATTAACTTGCATACTAAAAAGTGTTACAGTTAGAAGGTATCTCCAAAGACATTTCTGAAACAACACTTTGGAAGTGTTGACAAACTGTTTTGACATCTTTGGATTTCTCCCACACACGCTCACCCCTTTTTCCTTTAGCTAGAAATGTTCACCAGTTTCATTTAGAAAGAAAAATGCTGAGAATTTTGTCATTTGTGAAACAACTGAAGATCAGCTCTCTCTAACACACACCTCTCAACTCAGCTCCATTCCCTGCCAAAAGTTGTCTGGCAGTCCTTTGAACTCGCCATAAGCATAGAACATGCTTATAAACCCAAAAAACTGAGCTTCCCTCTAGGTACACATTGGGACATTTCTGGAAAGCCAGCAGATCATAGTTTGCAGTGGTTCATTTTGGAATGAGGTAGTTTTATTAAAACTTAACTTACAAAGTAGCTATCTTTCCATGAACTTCTCATGACAGAGGTTCCTAGGCTCAGGACAGGTTTCTAAGAACTGGTATCCCATTTAACACAGCTTCAAGTAGGAAGCTGTACAGGACAATTAAGAGTTCTTGAGAACTGGAAGGATGAGGTGGTTAGGTAAATACAAACTCACCGCGCCAATTTATTAAGATTCACCTTCACCTCTGCCATCACTAGTTTGAGGTAGAACCTGTGATACACTCCCTAAGCTTCAGTATAGTGAACAAAACACGTGTTTTGCTGCTTCTAATATAGTGGCCTTATCTTCTCTTAAGTGCTCTTTCCACACACTCAACATTTGTTTGCCATGAGGATTCAGACAGGTTTTTCAGTTCTTCATAGGCTTCAGAAAGGAAATATTAGCAAGTATTCAAAATGCACCTTTTTATCATCAAAACCAGACAGTAGGAGACAGCTCCACACCAATTTCAAGTGCAGAAAGGCAACTCAGCTTACGGCAGCCCTCTTCCACTCCGCCACCTTCCTGTGCTGCTACTTACAGCTGTTCTTGGTTCTGCTCTAAACTGGCTACAAGAAAAGCGAGAGAGACTTCCTTGTCTATGAAGAACATGGAGAATGGAGATTCCTCAAGTATGCAAAAGCAAAAACTATCCCTTGATTCACCAACAATATTTCTTCTTGAAATAACATCAACAAATCCCATTTCCAGTCAATATTATCTTCCTTAAATCTAGTATCTCTGAAATATTATAATACTTTAAGAATGGTTACTGCTTTGTAGATAGAAGCAGAAGTCTTCTGCAGACATTAGTGTTTCTTAAATGTGTACTTTTAAACTTCCATAACTGATGTTTCTGAAAAAAAAAGTATTAAGTCAATTTTCAAATTTAAATGACAAGTCATATTTCAGATTGTCAGACTTCATAATGATAAGTGGTATTATTAGCAATACTTTCTTGAAAACAAAAGGTGAACATACTGAAGATAGGAAGCCATACAGCTTCAGACAGATCCATCCAGACTGATGTGGCCAAGCACAGGTCTCCAACTTGTTGCTATAGAAACTCACAGTAAAACCATTCCCTTATGGCATAAAAACAACCCAAAAATAAAACAAAAAACCAACCACATTTTAAATACAACATTTCTTCCAAAACTGTAAGACTCGACACATATTGCATACAACTTTGTGAACATTGTATGGAAATGCATTTAGAGCATCCCTGTACTGTAAACTCTAATATGAAGAATAAGCCTTGGACATTACAATATGTGTCCCTTCTTTTCATATTTATTTACATGTTTTACCATAATTTGGGAAAGTACTACAAATTGTACTGCTATAGTAACGCCTGAATAAAGAAACCAACGCTGAAGGTACACTTGTGCATGAGTAGATAACAACTGTAAGTTGGTGCAAGATCTAGACCTGTACCTAAGCTGGATAAAAGCACACTCCTTCAATAAAGCCATAGGTTTCATAAACCATATCCACAGATCTTTTAATCACTTCCATAACTGCAGCAATCACTAATTGACTTCAAGCATGACAGTAACAGTCGACAGATGTCATAAAAACAAGCCCATGCAGTTATGAGTATCCAGGATGTGGGGGTTCCAGTGCACAGAGAGACACACCGTAGATGAGCCCAGCTTTCAATGCGGTGTTTGCCCACACCTAGCTAATCTCTACAGAATCATCAACTCTGAATTTACAGGGAATGGTGCGGGCGGGCAGAACTCAAAAGGTCTACATGGTTCATGCTCATGCCCAAGGCAAGATCCAGAACCTGATGGCATTCAGACAGAGCCTCAAATACCCTGTCCTTAAAGCTGTAACACCATTTCCCCAGTAACTTCCTCTTCCCTCAGCAGATTCGCTCTATCAATCCATGAACATCTATACTTTTTTCCATGAACTAACACTGAGCTTTAATAAAGAGGTTTCTGATAACTCGAGAGTACCATATTTAACAAGATTAGTATCTTGTTTCTTCAGAAACAAGGTTGAAGCATTTTCTCTGCAAAAGGCACCTAAGATTTAACATTTTCAGCACTATTTTCACTGTGACTAAATTGTACAGACAGGAGTCCATACTTAAGAGAACATCCCTTCCCCACACTGCAGGGCTAGTCATGTGAGAGAAGATTACTCCTACAAGTCATATTTAACAGCTTAGATTCTTCATACACAAGATATCTGAGATTAAATATTGATTTTATGTTACAGCTATTCATTATCACTTGGCACACTCACTCCTGTTAGCTAAACTATGGCTGTTAATTTGATTAGTCATAATACATGACAAAAACCAAATTACCACAAAAAAGCCTGCAATAAGTTTTATAACATCTGTGCAACATCATGCTGCTTCCTTTATTAAATACTTACCCACAGGTCTTGCAAGATTGGCACAGTTTATGTGGGCTGTACTTCAGCCGCACCTCCCATGGTCTGCCCAATATTGAAAATGTTAGCTGGACACATTTCTTTCTTAAAATTTCTGTAATATTCCCTAAAATTAGGCTTTTTCTTTTTGCCCCTTTTCATAAACATCACCTCTCATGTTGCTTCATGACTGGTTCACCAGCATCTCCTCTCAATTGAAACCGCATTTGTAAACACATTTTGAAAAAGCCAAACCTCACATCCGGATTTGCCTGTATTAAAACGTGTGGCACAAAATTCAAGAATGACAGTTCGGGGAACGAGGCCCGCATTTGCCAAATAACTTGTTGAGAAGTTCCATCCATGCTTTCCCTATAGCACCTATACGCCTTTCAAATAACAAGGACAATCACAGTGGGTTCCTATTAACAGTCACAAGCATGCACAAGGAAGATGCACAGAACTGGCTTTAGAGGCATCGAAACATAAGCTGCTCTTTGGAAGTACCCTGGCATTTTCCCCTCAAACAGGCAGAAAAAATTTGGACCCAAACCTATAAAGCTGAAAGTTCTCTGGTTGTAATGCCAGATTCTTTCCAGTGCCCCAATTTCTCTCTTGTAAAGCATAAGCAAGGTCCTACGCTCTTGTCAACTGCAATCACTTTCTCTGCTTATAGGTGGAGCAGGGACCAATGCTGAGTCAGCAGAACTTAGGCACTAGCTTTGCCCCAGGACCATCAGTCATTAGAGCAGGAAGCTTTGGGCAAATCAAAGAAAGATGGTGTGATACCTACTACCTACTTGCTTTTCTAATCCCAAACACAAGATTATTTGACAGCAAGCAGCACACTTGGATCAATATTTCTTGAAATTAGTGACAAGGAACAGTTTCTAAATGCATTTTAAAGTGCATCCTTACTGACTCTGCAGCCAAAACAACCATTAGCTAGCTGGCTTTTATACAGAATTCATCCAGGTCACTAACTATTTTTCAATAAGCAACTTAACCTGACCCGAGAATATGTCTAAGGGATATCTGTTAAAACATTAAGCGCTTACTGTGTAGCCCTCTCTCAACAGCACAGGATAAAGCATCTAGTACACCGATGAAGTTACTGACAGCTCTTAATCCTGACAGCCTACTTGAGCTAGGAAACAGGTTTCTTTGCATCTTGGAACATTATGTAACAAAACTGGTGATAATCTATAAATAAAGATGTCTTGCTCTTAATCTTGTTAATGAACCCTTACTTCCAGGAAACATCTGTACTGCCCTAGATATGTTTTAATCTTGTCTTATAAGCCAAAGCAGTAGCAAAATAACATACTAAGTTGCAGCTATGATTCTGATGAATCATTCATTGCACTCAAAAATAAGTTTAGACAGACGAGCGCTAAACTTGTGACAGCTCAGCAGAGCCTTGCACTGGAGAAGCGTGCAGCTGTGTTAACTTGGCAATCACAAAGAGCATCTTTCTCAGAGGAGTAAACCACTCTAAGACCTTTTATCACAGGGAGAGAACGTGTGTGTCAGGACAGCTCGAAAAGAAGTGCTAGCCACTCTAGCAGTGTGGCCTTACTCTCAAGCCTCATGGGCAGAAGCAGGGATATGAAACGGTATGTTACAGCCTCCTTCTCTGGATCCCTTGAGGAGTTAATGAGCAGGCACAGGAACCAGAACGGTGCCTACCTGCTGCAAAAAAAACCCAAAAAAACACACCACCAAACCAAAAAAATAAAAATAAAAAAAAAATCAGAGCAGTGGACAGAAATTCTCCTTCACTGTTCATCACAGTGAAGGGCAGGCAGGCCAACCTTACAAAATCACTTTGAGCAACATGGTATTGATCAGAACTTCACCTGTGGCAGCTCTGAAGCTTGTGGAGATGAGGAGACCAATCTCCTGTTCCTTTCTCACAAGGAAAACAGGTTTAAAATGGCTTCATTGACACTACGCTAGGCGGGCGTGTTGATCTGCTTGAGGATAGGATGGCTTTACAGAGCGATCTGGACAGGCTGGACCCATTGGCCAAGGCCAATGGTATGAGGTTCAACAAGGCCAAGTGCCGGGTCCTGCACTTGGGTCACAACAACCCCATGCAGTGCTACAGGATTGGGGAGGAGTGGCTGGAAAGCTGCCCAGCAGAAAAGGACCTGGGGGTGTTGGTGGACAGCTGGCTGAATATGAGCCAGCAATATGCCCAGGTGGCCAAGAAGGCCAATGGCATCCTGGCCTGTATCAGGAATAGTGTGGTGAGCAGGACCAGGGAAGTGAACATCCCCCTGTACTTGGCACTGGTGAGGCCCCACCTCAAGTACCGTGTTCAGTTTTGGCCCCTCAGTACAAAAAGGACATTGAGGTGTTGGAGCGTGTCCAGA
>NW_009646939.1:3504855-3525267 GCF_000708025.1 Charadrius vociferus
TTAGATTGGATATTAGGAAACATTTTTTCACTGAAAGGGTTATTAGACATTGGAATAGGCTGCCCAGGGAGGTGGTGGATTCGCCATCCCTGGAGCTGTTCAGAAAAAAAGGGTAGATGTGGTGCTTAGGGACATGGTTTAGAGGTGGTTCTCTCGGGGTAGGTTGATGGTTGGACTTGATGATCTTAAAGGTCCCTTCCAACCTTAGCAATTCTATGATTCTATGATTCGTTTGCAGGTGAGGAGAGGAGGGAAGACAGACAGGGTTTTTTGTTTGTTTTTGTTTGTTTTAAGGTATTTGATACAAGCCTGCTACATTTAGGAGGAACAAAAACTGATAACGCAGAATCAACAGATAGCTACCCAAATGTCTGACGTGGCATTTTGCCAGTTTGATATGACTCACACAGACAATATTTCGATTAACAGAGGTTGGAAGGAGTGTAATATTTTATCCACTACAAGACCTGTGACGCATACCGTGAATACACTGAAGCCTCCTGCAGCCTGACTAGAAAAAGCATCAAACTGGTTTCTGGGTTTTGTCAGGTATGAGAATTTGTTTCTTAAGAAGCCTCTTCATAACTCTACTCATGAGTCTACTTGCTATGATGCAAAAGGAGCAGAAGGAAGAAAGGAGATAAAAAGTCTTTTAATTTAAAACTTTTTATCATCTTCTACACAAGTTTCTATTCTAGTCCCTCACCAATTCTTTGGCTTAAAGAAAATGAGAACAACCAGAGTGGAGAGGGCCCTTTAGTGAGCACACATATCTAATTTTTTCTGCAAATAAAGCACTGCTGGAGATTTGATACCGAATCACTGCAGATTGTCTTCACCACAGCCGAAAATGTGACTGCATAAAGACAGCAAAGCTGATATTCACCAACCCAGCTACAGAAGATGCAACATCAGGCAAGAGTGATGTTTCTGCCTGTGGGTGACAGTCATCTCTCAACACTTCCTTTGTGCTGTTTCAGTGACCACACATAACTATATTAAGTGATTAACGTATTGCGATCACATGTCCATGTGGTACCAGAAGGTCAGCAATTTTTCCTTGTAAGTACATTTTCCTAGGTGATTAAGAGCAGTGGTTTAAACAAAAAAGAACCATGTCTCCTGCAAAGAAACATTTTTCATCCCTGCCCAGTGCAAGTTTCTAATGTTTATCACTAGCATACCATCACACAAGTCGCTGACTCAGCATTCACTACGGTGATGGAAACTTTTGTTAGCCAATAGTTACAGGAAGATGGCTTAAGTCACTTAGGCCATGGCCTCCTCAAATAAAGTGACTGCTGACAGGTAAAGCATCTGCTTTGCTGGCAGCTGATCAGCATTGAGCCCTTTCTATGCCTGCCCCCTTTCCCACCCTTCTAACTTTTCTCCCTCTGCAGTAATGCTGAATGTTAAATTCAGTATGAGAACAGCCACCTTTTAACCTGTCCACATGGCTAAAATGTAATGGGTTGGGAACATCTACCACGCTAAGATGACCAGTCAATTTTTCTGTAAAATGGAAATTTCACATCTTTAAAACACTCTGACTTCTCAGCGTTCCTGACCTGAAACAAATGGACAACCATGTTTGCAAACACAGTGGTAACTGTAAAAACAGAACCAAAGGGGCAATTGATTTTGCCCACAGCCAAGGTGAAGAAAGAGTTGACACATTCAGTAAGTTTGGAAAATTGAATACGCAGGTAGTAAATGGAAACAAATAAAAGGCAGCAATCTCTTTTACGCATCTGTTTATGTAAAGAGGCCTATCTCACAAACACATATTTGGCCTTGTAAGCTCGTGTAAGCTCTCCTCTGCCATTTCCTAAAAAAAAACCAAAAAACCCAAAAAACCCACACACAAACTGCAGATATGACAAAGAAGTTATACACAGCAAGATGTTAGAAGTTCAACCCTCAAAACAGCCCAGTCTTCCCCATTGTTGACATTCTGCAGATGCAAGAAGTCTGAAATTCAAGATTAGGAAAATGCATTTGTCCACAAGAAAACAAACCATTAGTGTGTGCAGCCAACTTGCTCTGAAAGCCAGTTATGAGTATTAGTGTCCCAGTATCCCAGAGACAGCCTGCAGAGCTTCCGTGGAAGGCTGTACTACTGCAGCCTAGTCTTCAGCACACACTCAAACTGATCACCTTCCTAAGTATGCCAGACCTCCCTGGTTTGCCTACTTCTACTGATTCCCAGAAAACCAAGCCCATCTATTTACAAGTCTCTGTTGTAATTTTAGTCTCAATGGCTTCAGATGATTATACTAACATTGGAGTAAATAAAAACACAACAGTACTGCCAAAGAACAGAACCAACACATTATCAAAATAGAAGGATTATGGGTGAACAAGCAACAAAGAACAGTAAATATTATTAATCTGATATCAGGCTGAGAGCCATAGCAAAAAAAAGAAACTGAACTGATATGAAGCAGTAAGACATAATAAGTCAACCACGCTAATCACCAACTATTTACATATGGTTATCTTACTATTTTTAGCCAACTAATTTTTTAGTCACAAAATGTACAAGAAGAGCCTGTCTGATAACACTAACAAAGTTGGGAGAAAGATTCAAGTTACAGAACCACTGCTAAAAATTCTTACTGCAGAGAGATTCAAAACAGCTTTGCAGGAGTAAATGCAGATGGTCAGCATGGCTTTTCTCCACACATTCATTATGTCATTTTGTTTACAGAATATGTAAAAATGAATTAACATGCAACAACTGCAATATTGTAAAAGACATTGGTATATTAGCTCTGAAACAGTTTCCGTTTTATTTTACTCCCTTAAAAACATTTATTAGGAGTGAAGATAAACTTCATTTCTTGTAGTATGTCACTTAACTCTTCATCTTCCGCTAGCAAAACAAAATTAAAGCCATCAACCACATACAGTTTTCTTAGCTTTCATTGTTCTCCTAATATAGTGGAAATCTGTCATATATTGCCTTAAGTAGTTCTTGTTCTTTAGAAATAATTGCTACCAATGGGAATAATCCCAGAGAGAGATCAGTGAAACAGCTACTTAAATCATTATGGGGGGAAAAAAAAAAAACCCACAAACTATCTACGGTACGAAGAATTACACAGAAACCCTGTTTTAAGAAAGTATCACATGCAAAAGCTTCAACAATTCCAACCAAAGACTAATATTGCTATCTGGAATTAATTACAGGAAGAAAAACAACACTATGTTCAAATATAATGTGGTTTTGAATTTATTAACAGCAGTCTAAAATATAAAATATATATGCCAGTGTTTTCTTTTAAAAAAAAAGATTACAAACCTTGACAATACTTCTAAAGTGAAACTATATTGCAGACTTTGCCAGCTGATAACTTTCTCAAAACAAATGCAATAGAGCCAAGAACATCGAAGCTGACACAAGAACTAATCTGCTTTCTTGCAGGTTGAAAAATCTAATCTATAGCAAGGTATAAGTTTCTTATATGGTTACATTTTCCATTACATTGCACAACAAAGATGTGTTGCTACAACCTTCCTTTTAACTCCGCATTTTGGGAGAAGAAAAAGAAAAAAAAAAATCAAAGTAAAAAAAGAATCACAGCTTTTAAGTCAGAAGTAAGCTTTGGACCTCACTGGCGATCCTTTAAGGTCATTAAAATTATTTAAATTCGTATCTTAAATATCAACCTATATTTCAGAACTTTGAATTTGTCAGTAAGGCTCATTATTTGCAACACTTTTAACATACTTTAATACTTGCAAAATGCAAGAACTACACTCGAGAGAAATTCACACACTCATATGTAAGCCGAGTTGAGTCTGTGTGTTTCTCCTACCTTTCCAGTGTTTTACATCCCTTCTCACACCAGTTTTCTACTTGTGATCATTCAATTACTAAGTCTCACGGACAACTGCAGCAGCAAAATGGTAAAACACAAACACCAGTAAAAAGTTCATCTATCCAGCTTCCCAGTCAGTTTTCTGTGGGCATGCCTTACATCCTCCCTCCTCCTCCTCTCACTATAGGATCTAATTGTACAGAACGTGCAAGATGCCCCAGCGTTTGCTAACTGCTCGAATAAGATACAACCAGTCACATGAAAAAAGCCAGAGAAAGCCCCCACACTCATCCTCCTTAAACTGTTTGCAGAATCTCTTGGCTTTGTTGTGAAAGACTACCAAAAATAAACAGCACAACCCATGCCAAAACAAACAGACATAAAAATAGAAATCTGCGTGCCATCCTCATCCAGTCTTTCCTCCCTGCGACAAGCTTGTGCTACCCACCCAAGCAAGAACTTGCACCGCATGCCAAACTTGAAGTAGGCCTACGCCGCAAGCCGCCTTTCTTGTTCCTAGTGTTCCAAGCAGCCTCAGAAAATAGTAACAGAAAACTGACAGAGACAGGATTCCTCTCAGTTCCAACTGCATGTAATATATATACCTAGTTTTGTGTTTGAGTCATCTTCCTGCTCTGCTGACTTCAGCTTGATGCTAAATGATAAAGAAACAGATCGTATCTGTGATACTAGTAGCATGGTAAGAGAATGTGCATTTGCCAACTATAGATAGAGACTCCAAACTATTTGAGAGAATAAATAATGACGCGTTCAGAGAAGGTCATAAAAAAAAAAATCAGACATAATAATTCAAGGAAATATTGTTGAAACTTCAAGAAAAATACTGCAATTCAGGTCTCTGTCAGTAGCCCCACTGTCCCATACAGAAGTTCCTGGGCTGAGAAATTACCTTGCAACAAGTTCGATTTGTTTTCTTCAGCATTGTTTCTGCTTGCAATCATTTTGCACATAGATTACTGAAAGCAAAGTTAACTTCTCAATACAATGAATAAAATGTCCCATTGATTATTTGGGGAGAAAGACATGGGTTCAACTTCTTCACCTTCAGTTGTTTGCATACAGACAAAGTTTCTGAATAAAAGGAACTGACTAGAGGAAGCAAAAAATTCTCTTAACATAAAATTCTGTTTATGTTACTTAGCTCTTAGCTTCCACCCAGGCAACATACACAGATGATTTAGAGACCACCGGTGTGGTTTAGGGCAGGACAAACAAAACAAAAATTAATTCCTACTCAATAACTGAATTCATGTGGAGGACTTTGGATGTTTATTACCTCTGTGATAGCAATGATTATTAATGCATAGAACACCACAAGAGAGCTTTGTTCCCCGGTTTCCCCCCAAATCAATTAGTAATAAGCCAAAGAGACCAATATTTTTAATCATGGTTTTATTCTTACCTCAACCTTTCTTCTTCTTTCTTACGAAGGCTGAAATCTCGCTGAACCACCTGGAGCACATGCTCTGCTTCTTCATCAGTCAAACCAGAAAGATCCAGTTTTCTCCCCATTATATACTCTGTCCTGGATATGAACAACTATGATGAATATCTGAAATCAGAAAAAAAAAAAAACACACAAAATAAATTGAAAGCAATGATATTTTTCCCAAGTATGTTGAAATCACAGGCACATCTGCCCAACAAAAAGAGTTACTGCCATAAACATCAGAGAAGAAAATGATTCATTTCACAACTATTTTTCAAGTTCCATGCGTTGAAAACAATCACCTTCAATTTAAAAAGAAATGCAAAAGATAATTTTTGGGACATATTAAATACTATTGAGGGAAGATCTCAGTGTTGCCCTCAACAAGAAGCATGTTAAACTAAGGTGCAATCAGGTTTAGACATTTCTTAAGATTTTATGCCATGAGTTTGCAAAACTGTTTGCAAAATGCAGTCCCCAAGACTGTGTATGAACCGAGAACATACTCTCCTGTAACAATCAAAAATATTTTGTACTACCAGCTAAGAAACCAGGAATTATTCTAAAAAAAAAAAAGCCAACCACAAAATATGAAAAGAAAGTAAGCATATACATTTTAAATACATTTCCCAGAGTGACTAGAAAGATTTAGCTGTCACTACCACCATAATAGTATTATTTTCCCTCTCTACGAACAACGGATGAGAAAAAGTAGTAGTCAATGTTATGTGTGAATTGAAAATACTGTAGTTAGAACTAGAGCTTCGTCCATTTATTTCATTAATGAATTATCATCAACTTGTTCTAATTTATTTTGTCGTGACTTTTGTTAATTGTGTTGAATTCTAGAAAATTCAGCTATCAGTATTAATTTCTGTAATTTGATCTATGTAATTATACGAGCAATCATAAAGGTGTCCATTGTTATGGTTTCAGAAACATCACACAGTTTTTGCAGATCTATTACAAGCTCCTAGCAAGGTATATAATAATTATGAACACACAAAAGTTCTTACATTATACTGAAGAGGCAATTATTACTGCCTCTTTAACCATGACGAGTGTCAAGTGAATATGCTGGTTATGTCTCAAAAAAACATCTCTAACCAACACTACTATATCATACATTTGAGTGCCCTGAATAGTATAAAAAGTAGAAGCGTGGCCGGGGGTGGGCACAAATCACCTTTATTTTCTAAGCATAACAATTCATTTGTTACTGAAATGATGCTATGGGATGCGATTCATTGGTGTTTGTTTGGGTGGGGTTTTGTTTGTTTGTTTGTTTGTTGTTTTTTTATATAATATTCACCTTCCTCCAATCATCTGGTTACAGTTCTTCAGACAGAAAAAAAATAACACACGGAAGGAGGGTATTGCTTAATTTTTCTATTTTGGCTAGGCTATCAATGAAGTTTAGAACACACTCTTTGTTCAAGGAAAAACCACTTCAACAAAAACAAGCAGGTGGGAAAGAAGCTTAGTTGAAATCAAGATGACAAGATCCCTCCAGTGAGACACATGCTCACCATACAGCTAAAAAAAATTTCGCAATGGTATGTTCTGGCTTGACTTTTTGGGTCTACTAAGAAAGCTGAAGAGGAACATTACCAATGAGTTAATAAAGGCTATAAAAATGTACTTCTAAATAATAATACCTATTTTTGTAGAAAAAAGTGCCACAGAAAAAAGACTACATGTAGTCTTCACTAATCCCAGTTGCAAGACCAAGAATGCATGTTAAAATTAAAAGTTGCCTACAACACAGTGAGGAACAACTGGCAAGACTTTTTCCATCACACACATACACAAATCTTGCCAAAATTTTCACCAGAATGTTAAGATTTTCCCCTGTCCCTTCATGAACAGCCCTTGCACCACAGCCTCACGGGCACTGGCAAGCATAAGAAATCACAGAATCATAGAATGGTTTGAGTCTGAAGAGACCTTTAAAGGTCATCTAGTCCAACCCTTCTGCAATGAGCCGACACACCTTCAACTAGATCAGGTTGCTCAGAGCCCTGTCCAACCTGACCTTGAATGTTTCCAGGGATGGGGCACCTATCACATCTCTGAGCAACCTATGCCAGTGTTTCACTGCTCTTGTAAAAAACTTCTGCCTTGTATCTAGTCTACACCTCCCCTCTTTTAGTTTAAAACCATTACCCCTTGTCCTATCACAAAAGGCCCTGCTAAAACATTTGTCCCCATCTTTCTTGTAGGCCTCCTTTAAGTACTGAAAGGCGGCAACAAGGTCTCCCCAGAGCCTTCTCTTTTCCAGGCTGAACAACCCCAACTCTCTCAGCCTGCCTTCCCAGATGTTTTCCAGCCCTCTGATCATCTTTGTGGCCCTCCTCTGGACCTGCTCGAACAGGTCCACACCTCTCCTGTGTTGAGGTCTCCAGAGCTGGAGGCAGTACTCCAGGTGTGGTCTCGCCAGAGTGGAGCAGAGGGACAGAGTCACCTCCCTCGACCTGCTGGCCATGCTTCTTTTGATGCAGCCCAGGTTGTGGTTTGCCTTCTGTGCCACGAGTGCGCATTGTCGGCTCATGTCCAGCTTTTCATCCACCAGTACCCCTAAGTCCTTCTTGGCAGGACTGCTCCCAAACGGTGAGGTAGGGCTTGCTGAGGTTACTTGTACACTGCCACTCAAAGACAGAACAAGCAGCGCCCTGAGACACATTCTTCCCTTCAGGCTTTGGGATACCTGTTCAGCTCTTCCCATGCAAAGCACTTCAGTGCAAAGGCCTCTCTGACACTCTAAAAGCATGGAAGGGATTCATACTACAGGAAAGCCACTACTACAGGAAAGCCACTCCTGCAGGCAAGCAAGCAGGACTTTTCCAACTAAGTTTTTTCACACCCATACACTTTGTGGGAAAAACACAGGATATAAACTAAAAGGAAATAAAACTATTTCAAGCAATTACCTGAGCCAGTTGAGACACCTCCATAGTAGGGCTACAGTTGTCTGAGACACAAGATGATGAAGATACTAGGACAAAGACACCATTCCAGTTGTTCTTGAGCATTAAGTTAACAACTGTAATTAACACTGCCATAATAAGTTCTTCCTTCAGGTCTTCATCAAAAAGTTTTCGGAAACTTTATCAAAATTAATACTGTTTTTTCACATATACAAACTGTGGGCCATCAGTAAAGAAAATTACCCGTTTGATTCAGTCATCGCTGCCAACTGGGAGCATATTTGAAAGGGGAAATTTAGCCCTTAATCTTGGAGTAAGTGGGCACTTACTCTACCTCTACCACTACCCCACTACCTCTGATATTTTGGTGTCTGCAAAGACTTAATTCCAAGTATACACATACTTTAGAATCACCAATGAGTTTAACGTTTGATTTGCATGTGGTTTATTTACCTTTAAGACTCTTCCATTAACCTCTAGGGAATTTGTGTGATTTTTCCCAGGAAATAGTTTTTCATCACATTACTAAATCACCTCTGATCTGGGAGTATCACAGCAGTTTAGAAATATTTATAAACAATGCTTGAATGTCTTTTTTTCAGTAGATCCGGATTATGCATTTTGGAAATGCACAATGACAAATCCTCTAGAGGAAGCATAACAAGCTACATTTTTTAAAAAACAGAATAGTTTCTCAGCCTAAAATAACTTCTAGCCTCAACTGAAATAACTTACATGAGGCTGTTCAGATGTTTACCTTCATGAGTAATACTTCTTTGCTAAATCTCACACTGAATGCAAGATATAAGCTTTCAGAGATATTACAAGAAATAATATCCTTCCCTAGAAAACTTTTGCTCAACAACTTAACACATTGTAACAGGAAAGCCTAGGCTTAAAATACATGATTGGGTATTGTTTAAGTAATACTCTAATCCTAATACTTCTTACAGTCTGTTTTAAAATCTAATTAAAACTTCCACATCAAAAACATTTCTTGAATTTAATCTTTGAAACAAACAAAAAACCAAGCCCAAGAACACCAAAAGAACCACAAAACCCCCACAGAACAACGAGCAAATGAAATGTTTTTCAACTGCAAGCAATGCTTCTGAATTTTAAAATGGACAAAAGCATCAACACAAAAAATGAGGGCAAGCAGTGTATTTTCTAGTCACTCACACGAGAGCTAAGCTGTTTGGACTTGCAGTCTCAGCAGAAGATTAGCACTACAGGAGGGTGGGCAGAAAGCCCACAAACTTTTTCTTTTGAAGTACCAGCTAACATTTAAAACAGATTCTCTGCTTGACAAAGTGCCACAATGCAAAGTTAATTGTGCAAGTGGTCACACTGAGTATTGTACAACACAGACATCTTAGCTTTATCCTGTAGCAAAAGCACTGGTGAGGCTGCATCTGGAGTGCTGCGTCCAGTTTGGGCTCCCCAGTACAAGAAAGATATGGACTTACTGGAGCAAGTCCAGCTCAAGGCCACAGAGGTGATTACGGGACCAGAGCATCTTTCCCAAGAGGAGATGCTGGAAGCACTAGGACTGCTTAGTTTGGAGAAGAGAAGGATTAGGGGCAGAGGTATACAGTGTGTTTCTGGAAGAGATCCCTCCAATACCCTGGCACTGCAAACAAGAATATCCTCTGATTCTTTCCATTTCTGAGCAAATTTTTAATTGAGATTTCACCAGTTTTCACAACACAGTATCATTTTTTCTTTAAAAAGCTGTTCCTGTGCATTAATGAAATGTGACACTTGCAGAGCCAATATCAAACTCCTTCGACGCAGCTGTCTACAACTGAAATATTTCACATAGAATACCTTTCCCCTCATGTGCTCTCAGCATTAGAGTCACCAAACTAAACATCAGAGCCCTTCTACTCTGTTCTGCTACTCTACCACTTCCAGTATTTTCCAGGTAGAAAATTGAGACCAAAAAAAACCTTCTAGTAATTATATCTTTGATTCTGTTGCCAACCAACTCATCTTTACTTACTTCAGCAGTCTGTCAGGACCTAAATAATCCTGCTCGATCTGTCTTGTCATTATAGTTTGGCATTTAACCAACTTCTGCAGAAGTCTTTTAGTATCTTAAGAAATTCTTTGTATAATCTTGTTAGTGAAAATTTTGCTCTTTTAACTTGTACTACAAGATAGTCATCTTTCCATGCCAAAAAGGAAGACAAATGCTTTGTTCACAGCAGACCTCCTTCACCACAATTCACATTTTAAAAAAAAGTTTTGCCTAATGAACGTCCAAAAGAAGTGATCACATTGCCAACACAAGGTCATTGCGCTCAATTTTTTCATGTAAATGTCACAATCTATATAATATATAAATTACATAATGTCACACACTTGTATTTGGTAACAAAAATAAGGTCTGATCATTGAAAGTGTAGAGAGGATTCCTGTATTTTGAATTATGTCAACACACTTAAAACAACCCCAGACTTTTGCCAAAAGAAAACATTTAAGGAACATTACTGTCTGAAGCCATTTCTACTACAGCAAGCACGTCATTAAGTCTAAAATGAGGCATAATTAACATTGGTCACAAATTTTTTAATACTTTTTAAACTCCAAGAAAGTCTAGAAGCAGCAGTAAACAACACTATGGGTATTCTTCCATTTTCACTGGAAATAAACTAATGTCCCAAAATAACAAGAGGGAAAATATACTCATTGGAAATACAAAGCCACCTTTTCAGATGAAAAATTAAGCACAGCACAACTGACTTCAGCATGAGGATTTGTATCTGGTGTGCCACATTTTAAATGAGATGCAAGACAAAGATCTCAAAGAGGATGTCATTCTTCATACCAACACTGATTTTAACTGAGATTTACTGCACATATTTCCTGGTCTATAACCAAAGCAGAAAATTATCTTCCTTTCAGCCTTGTACTAATTTTATGTGAGATTTGTGTAGAAAAACGAACAGCTTGTAAGTTCCTGAGCAAAGTTAGGTTTGTTTCACTGAGGGATGTGGGGGGTGAAGCAGCAGGTTTTTAAAAGAACCGTGAAGTTAATTTAGTTCCTTCTGAGAGAAATGTTACTTATTAATGCAAGCAATTACAATAATTGTGTGCACTTCTTGTCTAGAAGAGCACCATATATACTATATGGGGGTAACTATAAATCTTACTATAATGAGGGTAACTGTAAATCTTAAAGGTCAAAGGTTAGTACTGTGTGGTTTTAATTTTTAATCTATTTAGGAAATAAATAGGAGCTTCACATTCTTCTTGCTTCTATATCTTACATTATTTTAAGTAATGAATATGAAATAGCAGAAGCAGAAAAGCTCCACTAAAATGATATTTTATTTGAGAAAGAATGGCACCTCTCACCTAAGGATGGCACTCTTCCAGAGGCAGAGCACAGCAGATGATTATTTCTGAAAAATAGAAGCTATTTAAGAAGCAAAAAAAAGCTATTTTTACAGAAAAGACTAAAGATTACACTGGAGGACTTAATTTCTGTCATCTACCTTTGACGGATTTAAAACCAGTCATATTAAAAAGAGAATCTTAATAATAAATCATGACCATTTTATACCTATGTATCAGGCCTACAACTGATAAACAAGCATAAATCCCAGCGGGAATTCAAAATATGATATAAAACCCAAATTCACTGGCCAGAATAATCTTCTCACTGCTAACAGTGAACTCCTAGAGGAAAGGCTTATCCAGAATTCAGCCCTACAGCTGCTTAAGATCATAGATGGAGTGGCACACACTGTTAGCGCATATTTCACTGCCATTGGCTTTCTAGTTACTCTATCCTCCCATTTTACTTCAGTCTCATCTTCTATTGTTTATGTTGAATTTAGGCAAATCATGTTCAGCTCTATTTTCTCAATTTAGTAACATCTGTCTTAGGGAAGAATGCGTAGTCGAGATGATGGGTCTGACAGCATTCTGACTATGTGAGACTGACTGTTACTCTTCCCAAAATGATGAAGACTGCTTGGAGAGAAAGACAAAATTGGAGCAGCAATGTGCTGACATGCAATTGTATCTTGGATGAGTGGCCTCTTTTCCACGTGCCTTCCATCTAAAGTGTGAAATGCAGCTTATTACTGTAACGAACTGTCATCAACCTCAAGGCAAATCATCACAGGTCAGGGAGAAAGCCCGCATCTGCAACTGATCCCAAAGACCTGCAAACTTCTGGTTGCATTGGGCTCTGTAAGCACGAGGCTACAAGGGCTTCCCTTTGGATGCTCGACTTGCGAAGTGGGGCTCAGAGCTTACTGTTATGCACCCAGGCTCCTTGCACAGAGAGAACAGCAGCTGCTGGATGGAGTTATGTCCCTTCTTCCACCTTCTCTGCACTCACAGCCCAGAAGGCCAACCATATCCTGGGCTACATCAAAAGAAGCATGGCCAACAGGTCGAGGGAGGTGACTCTGCCCCTCTGCTCCACTCTGGTGAAACCACACCTGGAGTACTGCCTCCAGCTCTGGAGCCCTCAGCGTAAGAAGGACATGGACCTGATCGAGCAGGTCCAGAGGAGGGCCACGAAGATGATCAGAGGGGTGGAGCACCTCTCCTATGAAGACTGGCTAAGAGAGTTGGGGTTTTTCAGCCTGGAGAAGAGAAGGCTTCAGGGAGACCTTACAGCGGCCTTCCAGTATCTGAAGGGCGCCTACCAGACAGCTGGGGAGGGACCTTCTACAAGGGCACGTAGTGATAGGATAAGGGGTAATGGCTTCAAACTGGAAGAGGGGAGATTTAGATTAGATATTAGGAAGAAGTTTTTCACTATGAGGGTGGTGAGGCACTGGAACAAATTGCCCAGGGAAGCTGTGGAGGCCCCATCCCTGGCAGTGTTCAGCTCCAGGTTGGATGGGGCTTTCAGCAACCTAGTCTAGTGGAAGGTGTCCCTGTCCACTGCAGGGGGTTTGGAATTAGATGATCTTTAACAGTCCCTTCCAACCTACACCATTCCATGATTCCCACCAAAGCCCAAACCAGAACACACCTGGCAAATCAGTCTTCACACTGTACTTCCTAAGCTTGAGCCAGTATGAAGAAAATACTAAACAAAAAGCTCATTTGTATTCAGACCTCACTCCTCAGCATTACCTCAGGAATGAGGACTGCAAAAATACATTCACCCACCTGTGCCGCACTACACATGCCACATACTTCTCCTGAGACACCACATACTTCTCCTGAGACACCTGTCAGTCTCAGCATTTCACAATCAATGGCCCTGAAATGAGCTACACAGATTGAAGGGAGATTAAAGAAACAGCAAATCCTTCTCTGTTCCTTCAAAGAATTGATGGCAGCTTCCATCTCATTTTAAGTGGCAGACAGAGAAGGGAGTATTCATGTTACCTATGTAACAGTCTCATACATGCACCCAGAAAAAGGCTCAGGCTCAATGCCATGTTAAGCCTGGGAAGGCTCAACTATTTAACTCCTTCCTTGTGGAAGAGCATATGAGAGAGCACAGGATATTTCTGTGCAGATCCCTATTTCAGATGCCAACATCCCATTTTCTACATGGCCTGAAGAAACTAAATGATACAGAAGGTCCACTACCATATGAGCTGGGAAGCAGCATGTGTTTTAAAGTTAAATGCCTTCCCTTGTACCACAGCAGTCACTATTTGTAAGAACAACTGTAGAGGAGCATCCTATGGGTAAAATTCAAACTAACCAAAAAGTATCAATCCACCAAGATAAGTCTTGCAAGCTCAAGATGCCAAAGTATCCCTACTGCGTAAAGTGGTGGTAAGGCTTCTCACCCAAGTTATTCATGCCTTTAATCTGGGGAAGAAAACACTGAGAGAAAAGGTGAAGCTGTTGTAAAACCTCAAACTGCACATTTTACATCCGCATATAAATTTAATTTTGCATTTTAATAATACAGGCAAAAGGGTTATGGTAAATTAAGAATCTCATCATAACTTGAAAGCCATATTGTGATCAACTCATGCAAAATACAAAAGTAAACAATTAAGTGGATTGCTTGACTGCTGCCAAAACATTCATAATATAGAATCCAACCAATATGCAAACACCACAGGCATACTTAAAATATCCTACACAATAAAATGGATTTTTTTCCCCCACAACATATGTTGCACTAATTGATATCCTTCATCCCTCTTACTAAATATCACTCATCAGTATATCCTTAAATTTGATCCAAGAACTAAACTTTGACTAAGAGAATCTTTCTGCAAGACTAGGACAGAGACACAAATTCTATTTTTAGAAGTAAAAAAAATGCTTCTGACAGCAGTTGCCACACTGAGGCAGTATTCTCTAGTGCTGCCAGATGTGAAAACAGATTTAATACATTAAATCACTGCTAATTCAAACCACTGACAGGAAGCCCCACTGCAAATTACTGAATTTTACAGATTAGCAACTAAATGAACAAAATAAAAAACAACAATGATGTCGTAAGACTGTGCCTTCTGCATTCACTCTGACACCTGCAAAGTGCTTCTAACCCTGATTTATGCTAGAACTAGCTAGAATTATAAGAGGTACAATAGAAAAGAGGGACATCTGTAAAACCACATGTCCCATTTCACTGAGACTTAGTGACGAGCTGTAGTTGGTTGACACACAACTTATGCCCCATGCATGGAAAAAAGCATTTCAGAAGCAGGTTGTCTTTGAATTGTTTAGATAAACATTTGTTAAGCGACATAAAACACGAGTAAAATAGAGCCAGAGCTGTGGAAATCAAGCCAGAGCCGTGGAAATCAAGCCAGAGCCGCAGAAAGCCTCTGAAAACCAAGCTAGGAGCTGGGTTAATCTGTCAGGTGAGGGAGTTAATGGATTAGTTTGTTGACACTGGGACCTCCTCTACATTGCTTAGAAGGGGCTCTGCTTTAGACCCGAGCTTGGGTAATTTTTCTTATATTGACACTGCACAACATGAAGAGAATCTGAGCCCTGGCCAACAAACACAAACCTGAAGTTCTGGATCATTTATACAAACAAGGAACCTTTTGTATTCAAGCACAAGACACAGGCACTTTCTGGAGGTCAAAGGCCAACTTCATTGTCAGGTTTTGACTGCCGGTTCACTCATATTTGGATCTAAACTGGAGCAGCCTCCAGATCCTTTAGCTTAAACTAAGGAACCAAAGCAGTTCATCTTCTTACAGGCTTAGAGAATCATCCAGCCAGCACAGACATCTTTTTGAGTCCCCACGTAAACTATTATTTGGTCAACTTAACCAAGTTAAGCCACCACCTTTAGGAACTAGCTAGGACTGCTCTGTACTCCATTAACTTTCATTTTTAAAAAGTTCCCTTTATCAGGCCCCACTCTTGAAGACTGAAGTAGTGCTATCACTACACTGAAAGCATGCTCCTTTGATGAGCCTACATGAAGAACATCAACTTTACCGAGAAAATTCCTGTTTCTAGTCTTCTACATTAGCTTCTCCTAATTTTTAGACTTCAAGTATCCATCATAATAGGCCTTCTGGACCTTGATACAACACTGACACCAACTTTCCCCCCAAATGAAAGCACAATCGTAGGTATTCTTCACCTACCACAACTACATAGATGACATATGTCCATGGAGGAGGTGCAGTTCACTTAATCATGTGTGGAACCTGAGTGCACAGTATTTCATCCATTGATTCCCCTCTTTCTGACCTGTGATACTACCTTGGAGGAGGAATCTGAAGCTGCGTCATTAAACATTAGAAAAGAAGGGGAAGGGGAGAATAATCAGGTCGATCGTCCTCTACAGGTGAACTGTTTTCTTCTCATTTGGGACTCAACCCATAACTTTTGTGCTTGGAGTGATTAACATAATATCTAATTTTGTCACTGCCTTTTAGATCAAGCCCAACTGAAACTGTAAATACCAACACCACCAGATTATCTTTTAGAATCCTCCCCAAAGCTCTTTTGATTGTTTTTAAAACTCGGTGCTGCTCCAATTCACATGCTGTGGTTTAACTTCAATCCAACTCATGGTCTGTCAAACAAGTGTCAAAACACTTACAACAGCTAGATGCAAGCATTGAGATAACTTCAAGAAAGGTACACTATGCATTCCCGGGGGTGACCACTGAGGGCCAGAGGGATCAGGTCTCTTTTAAAGGGGAAAAAAAGGAATCAACCTCTTAGAAGATTAACAATCGTTAGAAAAATAGGTACACTCTGCAATTCGAGGTATTTCAGGACAGTGTTAGCTGCATCTCTGTCAACAGCACTTAAATCATATGCTCAACATCCATGCCACAGCAATTAACAGTAACAGCACAAACTAGCACTCTTCTATTTGCATTGCCCTGTGACACAGCATCCTGGTCATACATCCCAAAAGGGACAGAAGAAAACCACATTAAAATGACCTTTTGTATCAGAAGTAATGCCTAATAAGCAAAGAAGCTGTTCTCATATTTGTTTCAGAAGAGATAAAACTCCTCATCACCAGAGAACAAAAAATTTACTCCTCGAGTTATAAACATGTTTTGCTTATTTTCCTTTCCAGATAGAAAACAACAGATTATGTACTGTCTTCTTCCAAGAACAGAAAGTTGGTTTACAACAGCAGAGCCACATATTATTCTGGATGGAAGTAGGTGGAAGGTGTTGGAGAAGGGATTGTTATGTTATTAAAAAATCCCAAAGATTTCAGGCTGTTGCCTGGCTTTAAGACCCATTAAAGCCAGTGGGAATGCCATGGACTTTAATAGCCTTTGAATGAGGCTCTGCACTTCAGATTGCTATCACAAGAAGAAACTACATCTCATTTTCTACAGTAAATTACCTCAGCACCTTTTAAACAGACTTGATATAGAAACTATGGCTGCACTGTCACTTAACCATTTATTCTTCTCCATCAGTGAGCAACATACATTGCAAGGAAAAGTCCAGAAAGAGAAGATTTCTGGAACTGCTGCACAGCAGAACTTGAGCTTGGGTCTTCAGCAGTAGGACAGCCTAGAGCTCCCTTCCCGACTGGCAGCCAGTACCAGCAAAACTCAGGAAAACCACTTCATTGATTACCATGAGTCAGTTTGAGACAATGCCATTGAAAGCGTCTCATCTTCAAGATTAATCTCTGCAGTGATTAGCTCCTCCTCTTCAATAGCTGGTATTTTATTTGGAGGTGTACTTTGCCTTGAAGAATGCAAAATTAATTTCCTACAGTAATGCTTTATATCTTAAAACCACCAGTAAATAGTAATAACTGCCATAATCTGAATACCAAACACCAATATTATTTTTTCTTTTATGATCATCAATTGATCAACAGGTAAATAAAGCATATAGGTAATAGGAAGTAACAGGAGGTCTTGTTTCCTTTACCCAGCTCATGGACTAATGGGTCAGTAAAAATTTGCAAGATAAAGGTTTTTGTTAGCACAACTACTTTTTTTTTTTTTTTTTTTAAAGAAGAAAATAATTGCAGTGCTGTTGAAATTTAACATATATTGGCCTGGAAATTTAATGTGTTCCTACTCACAGAATAGTACTTAGAAGATCTAAAAATTTGTCATTATTGCAATAATGCTGATATTAGGTTTTGACAAGTCAAGCCACTGCAGTCCTTATAGTCGGTTCACCTACGCTAAAGTTGCTAGGTGATTCATTAGACTGCTTTCCATTATAGTGTGTTGTATTTCTTTCTTTTCAGGACACAGAATATCTAACATGATGGCTTTTTTTCTGAAAATGCCATTTTTTAAAACGCAGCGAGGCATTTTTCTATAAGCATTGCAAAAAATTTAAAAAAAAAAAAAAAAGATAGCACATTTCACCGAAAGTTAAATTAGCAAGCAGGTTATAATCACTAGTCTTTACCATACAAATGAATGACAGATCTTACCAGCGTGCCAGCCACATGTAAGGGGTCTTCCTATTGGGTCTGAGTAAATTCACATGAAGTTTGGAGATAGGCATCTTTACCCACTCTCACAAAGAGATGCATAAAACTAGACCATGACTTGAAATCTTATCAAATTACACTGTATTTAGCCCTTCTACAAAATTCCCTGTTCATGCTGTAGAAAAAGGCTAAATTTCTTTGGTAATTTGAACAACAGTATGGCGTGCTTCACTCCATGCTGAAATATAGCGGTTACCTTCCTCTTCCCTTAAATCTAATAAGGTTCTTTTGAAAGTAAGCTGCTGTAAATCTCTGAATGTAAGAAACTTGGGGCTGCTATATTTTCTGGCTGTCAGTGGTACACAGGTAAGCCAGAAGCCTTTATTATCTCTAAGAATCTATCTAGTAAATAACCTACCTGGACCCAAAAGGCAGGCGAATAAAGCACTCCATGGGAATGCTGGATTAGTCTGCTCAAACAAATGAATGGGTTTTCTCAAAGAGGGAAAAAAAAAAAAAATATCCCTATGGTTTTCATGGAACTATATTTGACTAGTTTCTTTCAACTTGTCCAACTTTCCAAGGGCAAGTAAAGGTCATTTACAGTGCCAAACAGCAGCCTCCAATCTGATAACAATAGGGCATATTAATGTTGGCAGCATTACAAAGGAGTCACATTTTCATACAGATGTACTGCTTATGAACAATAGTGCATTTGGTATATACAGCTTTTCTTCAGCATCACCCATGCGTAATTTGGGGATTTTTTTTCTTTGTTTAAGTACAAGTTCTTCAAGTGTTCTGTTTGCTGTAACTATTAATGGAGAAAGGTAGATTCCTAAAATGTTCATACACTTGGGTACACCCTACATAATCCAAACCCCTGGTTTAGCAATCAATTGTCAGTGCCCTCAGCTGTATTCATCATGTTAGGGTGGATGCAGGAAAACAGCTCAGGAAAAATAAACAAAAGTTTTAGCTTCGCTTTCGTGATCTTGGATCACTCCTAGACAGCACCGGGTCAGATGAAGAGAGCCTGTTAAAAAGCATTAACCTGTCTGAAAAGACAATATCGTGTTACTTGAATCAGCAGCAGGTTCAAGATGCAAGTCGTGGAACAGCGGGCAGCGCTCTTCTTTAAGTATCTCTCAGCCCGGTGGGGGCTGCTGGGGTGGAATCGACTTCTGGGAGTTCTCACTGGCAATTAATGTATCACGGCTGTCGAAAATTATACCCTCCTGTGTGTAATCACTACGCGCATCGTACTAAGTTATCTGATAAATGCCATAGGAAGGCTGCAGAGTCGCCGAGTACATTTTTGGATGCTTGGGCATAACGCATCGGTAAATATGCTCTGACACAATCCTGTACCTGAGTAATGATGGGTAAAGCAGCAGCCTGAGAGATTACATACGAGGTACAGCACCTTCTGCTTTTCACACAGCTCTGTTCACTTTCTCAAGCTGGAAGCGGGCAGCAAGCATTACTGTCTGACACTCAGCTGCAGGCAGGGAGTCAGCGGTTTCAATGCCGTTCACAGGGAACCGCTATCACCACTAATAAGCAACTATAAAAACCCATCCAGCTTGAGGACAGTTCCCTCAAAGTCAGAAAAAACGTCTGGTAATATGAAAACTAAACTATCTTTCCTTCCTTCCTCCCTCTCTCTACCCTTCCGGAAAAGGGTTATCAGAGGGACGAGTAAAAGCCGTTATTGCCAAAAATCCTTGCTGTGCCTATTCTAACAAACTCCAGGCTCCCCGGCACGACAGCTACCCACATTTTCAGAAACGCAGGAAATAGTAAAACAGTAGGTATGAGGCAAAAAACACCGTTTGTCAAAATAGATTGCTAGATACAGCTAACGTTGCTGCAAACACACTCGAGGAGGGACGCACACGCACTCCGAGGCTTTCTGCGATCTAATTTGGTTACGCCCGCCTAAAACACAACGCAAACCCCAGCGCCACACACGCGCCGACTTAATTAGATTCCCTAAGAAAAGTCAGCCCGAGCCATATGGTATTTTCCTCAGCAGCTACGATAAACTGACCTTGATACTAGGAAAGCGCACGCTGCTGCTTGTCTGAAGCATAAATTACCGAGCACCGGAGCGGCGGGATGCTCCCGCGGAACGGGGGCAGAGGCAGCGCCACGTCGAAACCCTCCCCGTGCTGGCGGGGAAGTTGACCAAAAGCCTCTAATAAATAATAATAATATTTAATAAATAACAATAACGCACCGCAGTGACAGTGCTCAAATAACCACGCTGTCAGCAGAACGCTACGGAGCTACTCAGACACCTGGCCGGTAATTAAGAGAAGCCGAATACCGCGTCGTCGTCGCCCTCCGTGTCACTCCCCC
>NW_009646939.1:3526000-3527481 GCF_000708025.1 Charadrius vociferus
GGCTCGGTGCGCGTCCCTGAAACGGCGTGCGGGGCTGCGGGATGACCGGGGCCGTGTGTCCCTCCCCCCTCTCGCGACAGGCGACAATGTGAGGGGCGCAGGGCTGGCCGGTGATGTGGCACACGGCCCATTGCGGGGGGAGGGGGCGTGGAGGCACCCCACGAACGGGTGCGGGCCGTGCTGGTCCGTGCGTGGCTGTGGGCGCAGGGGAAAAAGGGGCCGTTTGGTGCAAACGGGCAGGAATTGCATCCATATGGATGCAGCGTATCGGGGATCGTAGGGAAGGTGCGGCCTGGTCAGTCATTCACATCATGAGTGAGTCACCGCTGTGATTTGGCCGTGCTTTTTTTTTAATTATTTTTATTATTTTTTTTATGTCCCGTGTCACTGCAGATTGCACTGGATCGGGTTAATGACTTTTCCCGTGGCATTATTTTTCATCCCCGCTTTTTCATGCTTGCTTAACTTCATTTTAAAATAGCTGCAGCTGTTCCCTGCAAGGTACGGTTTTATTTGATCTCTGAGTTGAAGTGCTTTGTCAAGACAGATGTATTCAATAAATCTTGGCAGGTTTTCAGGGAAAATATTTTCTAGGAGAATGTTTTTGTTTACATTAATTTCATGGTATTACAAATGCGCTGGTTTATCAAACGTTTACCTCTGTGCTAACCTACACTTGTATATGTTAGTAAAACAGGTGCCACTCTGGGAGGCAGACACCACCTTTATTTCAAAAGTGTATGTAAAAGGAAAAAAAAAAAACCCAAACAACACTTAAGGAAGTATTCTGCATCAAATATTATTTTCTGTTTGCCAAACACGCCTATAGGTAGATACATGCCTGGGTATTTCCCTAACAGAAGAAACTTGTTACTTTTTAAAATAAAGTCAAGAAAAAGAACCAGTCATTTTCAACAGTAATATTTTTCAAGAGCAACATGACATGGCAACAAGTCTGGAACTGACTAAAAGGAAAGGTTACTCATTGTCTGTATTCAAAGAGTAATCAATAATACGCACCAAGCATTTTTAATAATTGAAGAAATATCTGGGTAGAAATCCCTCTCCAGTCTTACACTTTTAGCTGAATCCCTGGAAGAAGAGCGTGTTTTAGGATCAGCCATCAATATTAATTAGCTATAGTACTTACGATTACACAACCATGACATCAAACAGGTAAAACTGCGTCCCCACTCCTCACACTCAAGCTAATAAGCTAATAAGTTGAGTTCAGGAGTAACGTTACGCCCATGCCTCAAGATTGTGCAATTAGGTACGCGGAGAGTTTATACCTTTCTCTGTAATATTTCACATTCTTCTCCACTGGAGACGAAGCGCTGGACTCAAGGTTCTTTTGTTCCACGCAAGTACAGTAATCAGTATGTTTTTACGCTGCAACAGTGCTCCACGGGGAAGATATTAACTTATGGCACACTTAAACGAGCCATTAACAACAGAAAGATTGCAAGTGTGAGAAGGGA
>NW_009646939.1:3527522-3552376 GCF_000708025.1 Charadrius vociferus
CTTATGCACAGTAAGCTGGACTTCTCTATTTGTCCGCATCCCCTCTTTACCTGTTGGATGTCCTATTTGTCTTCATCTACTGGTTTTGGTGTCTCACTTCGAAAGAAATCAACTTCTCTTTGCACCCATAGCAAGTATTTTCTGATCGATGCCATTCACAGTAAAAATAACCCTGACTAAAATCTTTTTTTCACCCCTATAGGCAAAATCATCAGGCACAGATGGGTGAAACTGTGATATGCCAGGCTTTCCCTGGAATCACATATGACACAGCCATTGAATAATTAAATTAGGTATCTAAATAAGGACACGGAATAAAAAGAAGTCTCAGGAAGAGAAACAGCCAAAGATGAGACTCAAGTGAACAAAATGTGCCCGATCCCCTCCCTCTCCAGCACCTGGTGACTGCGAAGATAAGCAGGGCACCGAGGGCTGCGAGGAATACTGGCCACAGTGGGATGGTCATCAGGGAAAAGGGAATGCCCTGTGTGTTTATTTCACTTCCTATGGCTCTGAAATTCCCAGTCCTCCTCACGTTCACAAGAGAGTTAGTTTAAACTGTGGGCCACGCAATCTTTCGGTGACAATAACCTCAGCATGGGGAGCACCGAAAAAAGAAGTCAGACCCACAGGATGCATCTGTAGTACAGCAACCGTTCTGCCACATGGTGCTAAATAAGCCATAGCATGGAAAAAGTCTTGTAAAAAATAGATAGCGGATCTGGTAATAATGGGGTGCAGGACAAGAAGATAGGTGTTTTGTTGGTGATGAGTTTCTCTTGTCACAACAGAGCCTTTTTCATAAAGAAAAAAGTATCATCCAAATGTAGACTGAAATAAGCAGGCGGGTTTTCCTTGGAAAGCTCAGCACTAAATCCAGCGGTGGCATAAGCTACACGTGGCTAAAGGTCTGCCGTGGCCACCGGGTGACTCCTGAGCCTGTCCCCAAGCTGCACTGGGTGACCAGCCGGCAGCACTGGTGCAAGGAGGGCAGGGCAGGCTGGGTGGCAGGGCCCATGGGAGCCTGCCTTAGCCCAGCAGTGGACAACCCAGGTAGGGTGTTGTACCATGCAATTAATTCTGCTCTGCCCTCAGCATCCATGCAATGGGCTTGTGGCCATAAGGAAGATTTTTGAAGCGCCGTTCCTACGGTTAGGGTTTTTGGCCATCTTTTGTACGGCATAAGATTGTTGCAAAATCTGCAAATAAATTGGTTTCAGGGGAAATAAAATTTGCACTGGTTTGGTGTCCTTCAGAGGATATACAGTGGGAGGCAGAGAGAGAGTGACAGCCAATGCACTCAGTCACGCTGTGCTACATAAAGGGCTTTGTTGGCAATCCCAGTCCACTCCAGGAGGACTTTGTGAAGTTTGCTTTCCGAGTGTCCCAACCTTCTCAGCAAAGGTAGGTTTCTTTAGTAAGGAAATTGGTTATGCAAATGTGGACAGTACCTGCTGGAAAGACACAAGTCATGCTGTTAGACACAAGGACAAATTAGGAGTTTATTCCAGCCTATTGCTATCTCAGGGCAGAAAATAAAGACAGTAATAAGTAACAAAGTCTCTCTTGCTTTCAACAGATCTGTTAAGAACTCAGAGTATTTCCACAAAATGTAGCAAACAACAATTTGGTGGTAATAACTTGGAAGTCATTGTAATCTTTTCGATTAGGATCTCAAAGAACTTCATAAATACGAATGATTTTATAAAGCATGTATGCAAAACATGGAGTATTATGGTAATTCAGTTAAACTAGTTAAGTAATTCATAGCCCATAAGCAAATAGGAAAGATGTGAAAGAGCTGAGAAGAATGGACAAATTTTAGTAGTATTTAATATGTACAGCGCATATTGTGATATAGCAATTTTGCCATGACTTTTCTTCAGAGATTTCAAGTCAGGTTCCCCGCCCTGCGAGCATCACAGCGTAAGGAGGAGTTCTGACAAATGTTAAGTGTGAAAAGAGGAAAGGGAAGTCTGAGAGAAGACCAAATTAGGATTATATACATACCCTACTAAAGACAGCTTGAAGAAGTTGTGCTATTTAACTAGCAGCAGACCTTAAACGAGCTCACGCTTTGAAAAGAAACAAACATACTAAAGTCTCACAACTGGGTTGGAAGCACCAGCAGACAAACTGTAACTGATGCAGTAAAAATTAGTTGTTGCAACCAGTGGTGGGATGGCGGGAGGGTGTGTGTGTCTTTTCTCTGTGTGTGTAGGTTTTTGTTTGTTTGGGGTTTTTGTTGTTGGGGTTTTTTGTCTGTTTTTGGTTTTGGTTTGTGGGTTTTTTTGTTGGACTTTTTGTGGTAAATTAAAAGGTAACAACAGGAATATGAGCTAGTGAAAGACATGGCAGAGCAAAAAAATAATACGGTGGTAAGACCTACCCATGATTACTGGGAAGATGGGACTAAAAGTTTCAGAAGATGCTGACTGTACCACTGCTACTGCAGATTTGCTCGTTCATACAGAGTGTGTGAATGCAAGCTTGAAGGTGTCTGTGGAAGCTGCTGCACGCAGAGAAATGAAAGCTCTTTTACGGCTCTTCCCTCATGCCTGTCACCAAACACATAGGGGTGAAGACCAGATTCAATTCCTACATTTCTGCAAGTATAAGGAAAATTCTTGAAAAGGTGTGGTGAGTTCTTCAATTTCCCTGAAGGATGAACTTCATTTTGTGAGAGTGGCTGAAACACACAAGGCAGGTGTCCTTCGTCCCCAGGGTTGGGGTTTTTTTCTTAATATCAGTCTTTTTCTCCACTTAGCTCCACCTTTATGCAATAACTCCCTCTTGCTCGTCAATCCAAGGGCAAGCAACAGCAGGAGGGATGTGGTCCACTCAAGTTTTTCTTTAGAGCTTCATTTATGTCCTGTGCAAAGCGGCGCTGAGGGTGTGGTGGGATCTTTTATACAGTTCAGCACTGCTCTGTTCTTTACAAATTAAAAAAAAAAATAAAGGGGGGGGGAGGGGAGGGGGAGGGGGAGAGAGAGAGAGAAAAAGCTACGCAGTGCCCAGGGGAGGAATAAGAAAAAACATGCAAGTCTCCAGCTGAACAGGAAAATGCTCATGTTAAGTCAGCTTCAACTGCACAGATTCAAGCGCTTGAACAAACAGGAGTGAGTGTTGGTTTAGCTCTTGTTCTCTTGTGTTCAGTCGTATTGTCTTTCAGCCTCATTTGGTTTCTTTGTATCAGAATCAACAGGCGGCTGTGAAATTTGGGGCTTAAAACAAACCCATCTAAACCCACTTTGTTGCAGTTGCTTCTAGAGTTACTCTCTTTTGGTTTTACTGGACCAATTCTCTAGCACTGTCAGAAATTGTCTATTTGCTTCTAAACATAACTTTTACTTAACACCTCTGATGCCTAGAGCCAGACTACAGTCAAGGAGGTTGTTTTTCATAAAAAGACCTATTAAATGCTTTTCTGATTCAAATAATTTGAGCTTTGTCATTATTTGAAATTATTAAAAATTAAATTTTAGAAGCTGTCATCAACCCAACTGCCTTGGGCTAAAGCTGACAAATGAAGGTGATGGTGTTAAGAGTTTCCCCCTGCCCCCCTTTATTATAACTCTATACAGACAAACTATGCTCAGATGCAAAGAGTATAGATTATATAATCCTCTGCTTATATTTGACAAGCAAAATCACAGCAATGATGTAACAAATCCTCATGAACAGTCTTAAAAATCCTAAGTGGCACAAAACCGGTGAATTCCTTTAAGCAAGATTAGTCAAAATTAAAATACTATATCTTAACTTCTTATATTTTAGTATACCCTGAAAAAATTAGTTTTCAGAAATTCTTATTTTTGAAAGAGACCCTAATTCTGAGGGTAATTTCTGCATGGAAATGGGGTCAACAAAACCAGCTGAGCAGAGTTTTCCAACCTTTTATTTGGGGGATATAGGATTTAACCACTTTTGAGATGCAGAGAAAAGGTGAGCTTCCTCACTTCTTTCCCTTCCCATTAGACCATTGCATGGGAAAAGGTATATTTTCATCCACACAAATGTTTACTTATTTAGGAAACTTTTATGCAGCCATCTTATACCTAAGTCCCTACTTCTGTGATATCCATCTGTTCAGAATCAGTACCACGTGGCTGAGGAAAAAATGGATGTTGTGAACAGCAAAATTCCTACTCCCCCCTCACCCCCCCCCCCCAAAAAAAAAATTGTGGGGCAAGCTCTTTGCAAATGAGAATCTAGTTTGTGAGCATGTATGATCCAGGGAAGCAGACCATATTAATCAGATACACTGACCACTAAGATTTCCCCAGGCGCAGCAGTAACAGATATTCTGAGAAACTTGTCTCCACGATGCATCGAGCAGAGATGGACATTAAAATAAAAATTATTGAGCAAAAATGATTTCCATGATGACTCTTTCATCAATGTCATTTCTCTGTTGCCAAACACAAAGCTGAGAGACAAATGCATAGCAGCAATAGTTACGGCAATTAATAGAAGGTTGCCTGCCAGCACCCCTTTCCAGAAAAAAAGCTGAGTCAAAGTAAAAAAAAAGCAAATGTGTCAGATGCTGGCACATCTAATCACATTATTGTTTGACATATTCTTGCACAACCTCTCACATGCCTTGATTCTGCTCAGTACCCTTTGAGCTGTGCTCTGTACAAGCCCATAGGAAATACATTGTGCTTGTCTCAAAGAGCTTACCCCATGAATGCTCTAATTCCCCTCCCTGGATTTTCTATAATCAGTTTGTTCCTTGGTGTTTTCTCACACACAAAGTAAAATTCTTCTTATTTAACTTACCCCCAAAAGAGCATGGGACGTACTGGAGCGGGATTATGTCTGTCACAAGCTGCCGAAATGACTGTGTGGCTTTATGCAAATCAAATCCTCCAGGGATTGTCCCAAATCCACAGAAGATTCTTTTTTATATATCTGCCTTGGGACCTCACATCAGCCATTTTACTTTTCCATCTTGTTGTCAAGGTACTGTGTCTGACAGGACCGTGTCACTTCTTTCACCTTGGCTGGTCCTCGCTGGGGGCTGCAGGGCAAGACCGGGATCAGCCCTGTGAGGCCTATCCTTCACCTCCTTCTGCTCTGCCCAAATTAACAACGTCCTATGGCAAACTAGACTTCAGGAGTTTCTCATTTTCATAATTCCTATGAGAACTACCTTTCCAGTTTGGAAACTGGGGTGTATCAGCCCTGTGGTAGACCTGGGACCAGATGACATACACCCTCTTTCTCTGCTCTGCTCTCCGACTAACAGGGTGTGTCACTCCAGACAAATATTTATATACTGAACTTCATTTCCTTATGCAAGTTCCTGTTGAATGTATAAAAATACAGTAACCAGAATTTTAAAACCTAAAATCTATTAATTAAGAATTTAAGGGGAGAGACTGGTCTCTAATTGCACAGCTCGAACTGTTCATTTTCCTATGGGTGCCAATTATTATTGTTCTCCTCAGCGGCATCGCCGCTGTAAGCCGTGGGGTAATGAAGAAAGCTGAGTAAATAGTGCATATAAGATATCTGTGAATCATTAACGAAGTCATTAAAACAATTATAGAGGATTTGTACTGAAGTAGGGTCTAGCACAGAGAAAGTTAGTCTTGTTGTGCACAAGCAGCCTGTGGTACCAGGAATAGAAAGCTCTGCAGCCAAGTCTTAATCCAACGGTCTTTCTGATAAAATGAGCCTTTCTTTCCTCACGTCCACTCTGGAGGCCCTCTGTTGTTTTCTTGCGGACGTTCTTATGAGGGATTATTCTGATGCCTTGGCTGTTTGTCGATTAGATGGCTCCGTGACAGGAAAGATGCCCATGACCCCCGTGGCAGGGCTCGGCAGGGCTGACAGCCTGGCGGCCCTTGAGGGTAAGCACTGAATCCTCCCTGGAAAACACATACAAAGTTGTAGACTGACATTTATTTACTTAAAATACACTCGGGCACGAGCATGACCATCAATGGCCTTCCTGGGCAGGTGAGTTTTCCATGTGTTGATACCATGGTGCTGCACACGTGCTATCATGTTCCAGGTAACAAGTTGGTGTTGTCTGGATCCTCCCTGTATGCAAACCCACTTAGATCACGCCTCCATCAACATGTGCAATTAAGCTGTTACAACCAACACTGCTCAATGGCTTGATTTCTGGAATGGCAGATGGCCCACAGCTCTTACTGGAAACTTCAGCCCTTTTTGTTTCAGGGTTCCTGGTTCTGTAACTTTATGTCCTCATGCCTGAAGAGTGAAGCTGGAGTGGTCCTGCAGTGACATCTGAAATGGTGTCCCACTCCTGTTCCCATGCCTGGTGCAGAAAAGTGAGGAATCCTCTCTTCTTTAATTAAACTGCCTTAGGTGAAGGTCACTCATTTTTCTTTTTCTTTGAAAGTGCTATGGAACGTGATCCTTGAAAAAACAAACCCACTACACTTATGTCCTGCTGTGGTAGCAGAGAAGAGATGAGACAATAAGGTTTCCACAGCAACTATTAGTGGTGACCCAGTGTACATCACAGATATTTTGTGACTTCATTACTTTTAAACATTAGATAGTCTATATTAAACAACATTAACGGGAATAGATTCAGTTACAGTTTTAATACCAAATCCCTGTTGATGTACTTGATGTAAATAGCTTTACTGCAAGCTATAATTCTTTCCAAAAAAAAAGAAAAAACAAACAGAACAGCAAATAAACTGTCAGGCCAATGTTGCTGTAAGACTTTAGCTTTTATATGTGAGGTTTGTTTGTTTCACTTGCAGCTATATTACCCTTTCTTGAAATTTAATCTTACCGCTGCTGGATGCATAAATATATTTTTAAAATCTCCATATCAAGTGCCAAACAATTGAAAAGTGCTCTATCCTTGAAGGCATTATCAAGCCTCTTCACTCAGTGGAAGGGGGTATTTTGCCAGTGGAGAAGTGAAAGGGGAGTGCAAAGGGATAAGCTGAGAAGATTCAGGATCCCTGTAGCCCCCAGACACAGCTTTATCTGTGAAATGAGGTTTTCTGAGTGCAAGATGGTAACGATAAGAATGAATTCTTGATAAGGAGCAAGACATAGGATTTTACCAGCTGCACAAATAATAAAAGTAAAATTTCTTCGGTCTGTTGAGAAAGTCTAGTTCAGGAGCAGGACATTTGCACCAGCCTCTCTGGTCAGCTCTAGTATCCAAACATCCGTTCCTATTTATAGAGAAAATTATAAAGGACCAGGTACACACACTTGTAGAAGCTGGTATCTCAAATGTAGGACAAATCTGGGACTCGGGGAAGGGCGAAAAACAAATGACATATTAAGTATATTGTTGAACTGTGTTTGATTGTTAATGGAGGGATCCATTCTCCTAATCTTCCCTGGAGCATTCAGTACTCTAGACCATAAAAAAAAATATAAAAGCATGCTGCTCTCTTTAAATTTTTCTTAATGTTTGGTATGATTTGCATTTTAGAATAAATGCAATCAGACCCAGATGCTTTGCAGCGCATCCTACAGACACTGCAGGAAGGGGAGAAAGAACTCCGCATTGGAGATGTCAGTCACATCCGTTCCTACAAGAAAATGAGAAGAGACTGTGTGATGAGAACGATATCTGAATCTGTATCAGGGAGACTACATTTGAAAGAGTGGCACCAACAAGATGACTCTCAGACAAGCTTATTACTCTCTGGGTGTGAATACTTTGGTAGTTCTTCTCTTAACTTCCCATTCCTTCTCTTGTAGGGTCTGAACGCATAAATTATTCTCCCTCTCCCAGCCTGTACTGTACCAAGTGTATTATGGATGAGACTGATAATTTCAAGGCAGAAATAATTTCTTCAGGAAATATGGGCCAATTGCTTTCCAAAATGTTTATGTCACTGTGTTTATTATTGTTCTTATTATGTTCTTATTATGTTTTATTATTTTGAATATTTCTGAATGGTGTCTTGTGACATTACACCTTACATACCCATCCAGAAGATAAACACGCTTGAGTTGCCACAAGTATTTCATATGTGCAAATAGTTTCTTTTTACCTAGAATATTCAAGTGTAGTTTTCAGCTACTGATTACTAAAACTCTACTTCTCAAATTAGATTGTCCTTTTTTCCTTGTCAGGATAGGAAAATATAACACATACCTACTATTTGCTAGCTTCTTAATAAATGGAATAATAAAGGACATCAACAAAGAACCCAGCAGCAAATGGAACAACTGATCTTGCATTCTAAATATGGAGATAAATTGAATTTTTTTTCCACAATAAATCTTCATGAAAATTTATGTCTTTGGCCTGCTTTCTCCCTCTACTGGTCTGAAATAGAATCTTTCCTATAGGAAATTTCAAGACCTTCCATATGAAAATCTGACCTTTGTATTTGTAATACAGCAAAGAAAACACAATGCCCCCAGTGATTGTTCTCTGCGATACTAATGAATCGCACATCACTGTAGTTCATGGACAAAAACAACAGACATTTTCAATGATCTGGCTGTACTTATGCTATTTCGTCTTAATATACCTCCTCTCTGTAGGGATTTTAGCTTGAAGAGTCACGTGATAACACGAGAGTTAATCACAAATCCATGATGAATATGTTATCCTGGACCTCATTCAAGTTATGGCCACAAGTTACTCTTTGAAGTTTGCTCTCTGCTAAGCAAAATGGACCACATGAATGGAAAAAGGTGGGTGACAATTGCCATTTTAAGCACATCATAATGGCAAGAACATCACAAAGTCTCTGAGTTTGGGAGTTTCTTGCACGTGAGAAGCCAGCCTGGATGAGGGCTGCATTCAAATGACATTTTCATGGTGTTTGTTCCTTCTCAGTCATGTTTTTCTCTCCTTCAGCAGCCACACAGTGAGCTAGCTCAAGGAAGTGGTCTGGCCAAAATCTGCCTTCCCATGTACTTCTCAAAAAGTTATTTTTTAGCCAGCAGATTACACTTCAGTCAGCTTAACATCAGAGCAAATCACAGCCTAATCACAGTTCTCTCCAGGTTCTCCATTTTTCCTTAATAGGTCTTTAATTTGACTTACCGCATTTCCTGTGCTCACCTTCCAGAAGGAGCTGATCACTCTGTGCCTGGTTTATCATTACTTTGTGCCTGAAAGGTGTCCTGTAACCTATAGTGCCAACACACAGGTCAGCATGCGGACACTGAAGCCCACCTGCATGCTCCGCTGGATCAGGCAAATGTGTATTCCCATGGGACGCAGGGAAATGGGCTGGTACCGATCATGCTTAGATCAACATACCCTGGACATCCATCTTCCTTGTTATCCCTTCCTCTAACCTAAGGAAGAAATACTGATTTTCAGCATGACTCATTGACAAATTTTTACCTTGCTGTTTGCCACTGACGAAGGTTTGAGTTATGATCTTCCTCCATCCACAGTAAGAAAACTGGATAGCCTCTTTCAGAGCTGAGCTCTCCAGAGGCCAGTGTAGGTGGCTGCTCTACGCCAGTGAGTAGCTACGCCAAGGCACCAGGATGCTGAGGTTTGTATTCCTGGAGCAGGAATCCATTGCATCTGCACAAGCAGCAGATCAGGGACAGCAGAGCCACAGGGGAAGTTTCCCAAGTCTGTGCACATCATAGAGCTGTTTGCACAGAGAGCCCAGATTCATTTCTGCACTGCAGGTTGCTTTGCTTTGCAACCTCAGCAAACCCAGTTATCCAGGGCCTATAAAATTAATGGCCTTCCCCCCCACCACCACCACAGCCTGGTCCTGCAGCTTTGAGTGCAGAAAAGGAGAAAAAAAAGAAAAAAAAAAAGAGAGTACCAAAAGTAAATGTAAAAAAAACCCTGCTTGTAAGCACCATTAGGCTTTATGGCAATGCGAAATGTTTGCTGAGGAGCTCAGAGAAAAGGAAGAGAAGAGGAGCAGATACTTGACAGTGTGTGAAAGTACATAACCTTGCTGTCAAAGGAGAAAAGACTGTTAAGATAGAAGAAAGAAGCCAAGCTCAGCGTCAAGGACGGCTGAGCAAGTGTTTAAAGCTAATCTCTATTTGGAAAAGTAGGCAGGAATTCTGAGGCGGAAAAAAGCCAGAGAAGGCCAAACCCATGTGGCCAAGAAAAGGAGATAAATACTCAGGGGAAAAAACCCCACAAGCAGCAGAATTAGGCAGTCAGAGAGCAAGTCTTAACGGCAATATTTCTCACACTCTGACCTGTGGGGCTTCCTGGCTTCTGTATACACGTGAATGAGCAAAGGGTGCCTGTCTCCAGGTCATACTCTTGTCATATGCCATTGATGCTGAGGCACGCATGAGAGGGTCCAGCCCATGCCACCATGCTGGGCCACACATGCCTGCATACCCCAGCCCACTGGAGCCACCCAGCCTCATGTCCTCTCCCTAGCCCTGGGCAGCTCAGGGTCCTCCTGCCCGGGGGACTGGGGAAAGCTGTCTGGGATGACCAGAACTTGCGCAACCTGGTGTTTCTCCCTTTTGCTGCAGTAGGTGACACACAGCCCCTGCGCAGCAGGACTGGGGTGTGCAGCCATCCTCCGGAAGAGCAGAGGAAGTGGGCACAGGCTGGGCCTGTGCTGAGGAGCGGGGGGATTTTATAGCCTTGCACTCCTAAATGGAAGTTTCTGTTGCTGCATTAAGGAGAATTAATTAAACCTGAAGGGCAGACACCACTCACCACCCGGGAGCCAGCTGGGAGAGGAGAAGGGAAATGCCACCAGAGCTGGCTGTGCCCAGGGAAGGGATGTGCTGTAACCAGGGAGGGAAAAGCTGAGGGTGTCTGTGGGAGCAAGAGGAGCTGCAAGCTGCTAAACCAGAGGAGCAGGAATTGTGAGCACAGCTCAGACGGGTCCCAAAACACAGCCTTGGCACGCGATAAAATGTACCCAGAGGCTCCTGCTTGGCTACCAATTGCTCATTTCTCTTCATCCAATTAGAGACGTTTAATCCCACCAGCTTAATCCCACCAGTTTAATGCCCTCTTTGATTTCCAATGGCTGGAAGGACCCACATCCTCTCAACAACTTAACTTGTGATCATGGTTTGGTAGCTTGTCCCAGATAATCGCCTCTTTGCGCTGCACACCTCAGCCCTGGGCTGCCGTCAGCTCACTCAGGTGTTATTCCCATTCAGCCCTGGGTTCCAATGGCATCTGCTCTGGCGTCAAACAGGCATCGTTATCCCTCACCATGCACTTGGGCTGCAGAGCGGGTGCTGGCCCAAAGCCGCCCTTTGTGGGCCAAACCCTCTGCCCTTCATAGGGCTGGAGCCAATGGCTTCAGTGTGCTTCTGCCTCACCTCTCCCGGCTTTCTCCAGCCTGACTTGCTTTTCAAAGTTTCCCTGACACAGTGCTGAGCAGAACTGCAGAGTCTTAAAAAAAAAAAGAAAAAAAAAAAAAGGCAATCTGGGGGAGGAGGAAATAAAACCAATCCCGTTTCTGAGCCTGGCTGAAAGCTGCTTTGCCATCAGACCCTGACAGTGCTCATGTCATGTCTGCTGCCTGTTTACTTCTTGAATTCCCTCTACAAGTTACCCTAGTCAGAGGAAAATAAAAGTGACGAGCAGCGCTGACGTGTGCATGCTCTGAAGAGAGCAGGGGCAAAGTCCTCTGTGCAGTTTTAAAAATAGATGTTCAGCAAAGGGTACAGAAAGGTAGACTAAGAGTTTCTTTACCCCCACACGCGGCTTCTGTAGGCACTTTGAATGCTGGCGGTGTCACCACATGATTTACTGGATGTATTTAACTAGGATGGCAAGGCGCACTGCTAGGCGACTGTCAAAATGCGAGGATTTCATGGTTTGGGATCATTATCTAATCCGCTCCTCCAACACAGGAAAAGAAAAAATCATACAGCTTTTGCCTTAATCACTTACACAGTTTCTTGACATATTTGCAGTAGAAAAATTAACACATCATCAGTTACTGCAGATCAATTTGATGTATGACAGATTAAGATCTGGAAACAGTGGGGATGTGTTTGTGTTTAGCTGGGCATTTTCCTCTTTCAAATCATCCTTCTAAGCTTCCCAGAAACTACTGTAATATACACAATTCTAGTGTGGTTTTTTTTTTTTGTCTCCCTTCTTAAAATAATAGGAACAGTGCACAATATCACAAACTCTTTAGCCAGTCGAGCACACAATTAACAACCAATTTATGTGTTTTGTCTGCAATTTTCCTCAGTGGCAGCTTTAGTGGACACTATTGCACAGTCTTGGCTCAGTTAGAAAGCTGATTTGCCAAGACAGTTGCAATTAATTGAAAGTTGTTCCCATTACCTCTAAAGGTTGCTGAAAAGAAATTATATACTCAGCATTGCCTACCAAGAAAAAAGGCATTCACAATTATATGGAGATGATATCCAATCCATTTAAATAAGTCTTTATCATGGGCTAGTAGAAGGCCATACAAGGCCAATTAAATTTCTTACTGGCATTAAGGCAGAGACAACAGTCTGTGTGATAGGAATTCAATGGCATTGCGTTTAGATACTTATTTTACAGTAAAAATGCATCAGTGGAAAATGGAAAATACTCCAGTTACCAAGTACTCACCTAACGCATACTAAAAATGAGAAATACAACCAAGAAATTTACTTTAAAAATACACACTAGCCTCAGTAATTCTTCACAGTTGCCAGTGGATTATACTCTAAAGGGAATTTTGATTTCAGCGCCTTAATCCTAGGCTACAAAATAAGCTAGTTTACTGAGAAACTCCAACCAGCGTGTGCATCGCAGAGACAAATAGTTCTTCAGAGGACTTTATTAGTCCTGCAGCAATTTACCCAGCACTGATGTTTGCCTACCTGCACACCACAGCCAGCACCAGATCTGGGTTTGTTTTAGTGGATCTCAGGTGTTTATATTACTTTTGTAAAGTAGCAGACATGGTGGGCCTGATTCCTACTCATGGATAGATCCAGGCTATCAGTGGAGACAACCTGGCTTAAGTAAGAGGACATCTTCTACTTTGGTGCACCACACTGTCCCAGAAAAAACAGAAGTTCCCTCACCTGCCTCATGTTAAAAATGAATCACATCCTGGCGTGCTGGAGAACAGCAGATAACATCTAGAAGAGAAAATGAATTATTCCTGTTATTAATGCTCAGAAAAAAATAAAATTTCTGTAGAGCTTTGCAGAACACATACGAAGACACGCAAGATGTGTCTGCACTAACTGTAATAGAAAGCCACCTCCCACCCCCAGCTACCAAAAATGAAATTATAACTCCAACAAAGTATTCAGAGAAATACAATTATCACCAGGAAAAAAAAAAAAAAATCATCTCCAAAAGGTGATTAATCCATTCTGTTGTAATAGGACAGGGAGTCCTTTCAACTCTGGAAACTTACACATCAGCTGAGAACAAACACAGGACAAAACACTTGACATTAATTTTGCTCAGAGCCATGTACTATCCAGAAGAAATAACAACATTGCACACCACAAACCAGTACCATAATGAATCTGGAAAAGGAAATAAAATTACTCAATGTCTGGCTGAAGCCAGTGCTATTTATCCATTTTACGTAAACACTGAGAGCAGAAACCCTTTCTAGCAACAATGCCTAGCTGAAATGACTTCAACATCATGGTTTTTCCTGGCTAGATCTGACTCTTACTTTGCACTGTTCCTTGATAAACTTCATGTTACTCACAGGCATTTTAATAACCAAATATTACTGAACATACTTTCCCTAAAATTGTGACAATGAATTCCCAATTTAATCTACTATGCAGTTTATTTTTGCTGCAGGAACATACGTCCCTTTTATCTCTCCCCCGAGTCACACCTTTATAAATTTCCCTTTCCCTCCTTCACTCCTTCGGAGAAGCTTTACCACCCACAGGTTATATTTTTCCTGCAGGAGCACCAGTCTGCTGCTTGTTCAGTTGTGATTGATTCAGTCTAAGCAGAGACCTTTTTCTTATGAGATTTTCAGTCCCTCCAAGACAAAGCCCACAGTGCAGGGTGCAGTATCTCTCTCTCTCTCCATGCTTGCTCCATCCCCCTCCGTTCCTCTTAAGAAACGACCTCCCTCTCAGTTACTCTTTCCATCCCTGTAGAACAGCCAGGTGTTTTCCAGCATTTAAATTTCTGAGCTAACATGTCCCAAGGAGTGATCACTGCAGTCAGGCAAACAGCCTCTCCTCTGGGGCCTCCACCTCTGCATTTCTCCTGAAGCAACGTTTGCAATGATGCATTGGCAAAGTTCCTCATACAGATGTTGCTTTGCTGCTAGGGTACACGAGAGTAAGCATATTCTTGGTGAAGCGACCTGTCAGTCGTAAATCATCTAGATTAAATATACGTGTTTGCCCTCTCTGAAACACACATGCAAATAAAGCTCCAAGGGAAAAAAAAAAAAAAAAAGAAGAGAAAAAGAACAGTTTTGTGCCAATGCTTGAGGGAGCAGGGAGCATCTTTATTACCTGGGATTGCTCCAGGGACACAGAAGCCCAAAGGAACCCCCTTTCAAAACCACTGTGTTGCTGCCACCCTAAGCAACTAGCAAGTCAGGGTGAGAATGGAGGAGGACACTTCATCTGAAGTATCAGGAGGCATTTTCTCAACCGCTTTCTCTCTGCTCTCCCTTTTCTTCAAGAAGTGATGAATGAGGAGAGCAGCGGTCCAGGGCACAGAAGGTGCTCCCTGTTCAGGTAATGTTCCCAAACCCATGGGTATTTTCTCTGTCATTGGCAAAACTACTACTACTGCTAGATGGGTCGATGCTTTAAGTTTTACTCTGGTTATCGATGGCCATTTAACTTTGCATATGCCAAAATGATAGGTTATTTTATTAGAAGGATGCTGTAATCCAATAAGCCTTCTCCTGTGTGTTTAGTGGTCATTAAAAGTGCTTTGCTACCAATCCTGCCTGCCCTATGTGGAGCAGAGACACAGCACACATAGCAGCAGTGAGAGCTTGCTTGTCCTGCCTGGCCATCAGCCCACCTCCATGGGGACATCTCTGACATCAACGGCACTATTTCGGCTCCAGTGTCCATTTAATAGTGGCAGACACTAATCCAAAAGGTGAAGCTGAGGGTTTACTCTCACCTGTGAAATCTCTCTCATGTGTATGGGACACAGATTTTTAGTTTGTGTGATACAAGGTCCTTCATCAGAGCTCCCAGGGGCTAGAGGGCTCTGTAGTACTCGGAGACCTCTGATTTTGTTTACATGTGCCCTTTGTGGACATGATGTGATTGCTGACCATGCAGTGTAGCTACAGATCCCGATGTTAAAAGCTATTTTATGTCATGTTTCACATCTACATCATTGTAGACAGAAGGGACGTCAGAGGAAAAAGCTAGGTGTTGGAGAAAGCAAGGCTGTATTATTTACCCTTGAAGCAGACCTCAGAAACCCATCAGACCCTATTTGGCCCATGTAGAGATATAGTTTTGCTCATAATGATTATCTAATGACCAGGTATGTAACTAGGTACCTAATTAACATTGTAAGATTGTGTCATCTAACTACTATTATATTGATTTCGTAACTGATAATGATAATATGTAGTTATTGTTTATATAATGAACAGTCTGTGACTGTAGAATAAAATGCAACATTGAGAAGTACAGGCACAGGATGGTATCAGAGGTCCCAGGGCTATAAACAGCTTATTAATCATCTATTACAGGACATCAGAGGAATGCAACCTTGGGAGTTAGGTATAACCAGCTCTAGGGATAACAGAGAGAGCAAAGAACATATATCCAACATACATGAAAAACACCACAGACAGTAAATTGGGGTGTAATGTAGATATGCAGACCAATGAAGAATGGAAAGGTACATTAATGAACATAAAAAATCACCCCAATATGATGATCCTAAAGTGGGAAGGAAAAAAAACATCATCAAGAACATATTCCTCCAGACGAAGTACCTGGCATGCTGAGGACTCGACATACATCTCCTCTCCAGATTGAAACTGCCAACACTAACATCCAGACGGGCAGTGCGAAGATGCAGGTAACACCAGAGAAAGGAGCAGAAAGCTGGTGTGTGTATCATTTCAGCAAATCATCCCGTAAATGAGCACAGTTGGGAACAATTGGGAACAATTACCTGGTTTTATGGATGGGGAAAAGAGATGCATGAGGCATTTCAAAATTCTTGCTTGAACTGGCAGCGCAAAGCCAGCTGTAGTAGAGTCAGGAAACATTCCTTCTTCTTCTGAATGTCAGTCTGGTTCTTTACATGCATCTTTTTCCCACCCCAGTCAGCCAAAGTTTTGAATTCCCTCTCTTTGTAATAGCTCAAATTTTTCAACCTTTTTTCCTCCAAACTTCTCCTGTCAACCTGAATTCCATGGGAGACCAGATATAGACTGAGGTTTGGATGTGAGATGCTCCTTCTACACCAGCTCGTGTGGAAACCCCAAATCAAAACAGCCCATCTGCAAATGAGTTCAGATTTAGGTCAGACAACTTAGACAAGTCTTAGACAGCATGCTTGAGAGCGTTTCCGTCACCTTGCTTCAAGTGTGACCGGCATTCAAAGCAATGCCTAGCATTTAAGTAAATGAACTATGAAGAAACAGAGACAGCAAACTATGTTCGGTATAGAAGAAGTATCTTCTATACCCCGAAGATCCTTCAGAGTCTGACTCGATGGGACCACTCACAGGCTTGAAATAGCAGGTGTTGCAAAGTGACAGAGATGTTCAGCGTGGATTTCATGTCATTTTTTCTCTCCTGCTGTCTCTCAGGTCCGTAATGCTCTCGTGTTCAATGGTTATGGATGCGCAGCATGTTACAGTTGGTTAGAAAAACTAGTCCCATCTATAGAAAGCTTTCTTTCCATAGCAGCTCCAAAAGCACCGTGTGTTACCAGCAGCACAAGGCTACAGTGCTACAGGTTGGCCCTCGTGAGGAGATCATGGTGTCCAAACCTCCCTTCCATCTTCCCCAATTTATTCCAGTGGCAGTAACAGGAAAGCAGAAAGGATCCCTCTTTGGTCAGCGCAAATAATGTGCATCTCTACATGTTCGGGGTCTCCTGGCATTTGTACAGGAGGAATGGAATTTGGTCATTTAACAGTGTTTGCTGCAGAAAGTTGCACTTTCAGTTTGCAACAGCAGAAAAAAGAATGAAACGTTGCTTTGCAATCTAATTTCTGTGATATACTGGAAATGCTATATAACTTCAAATTCTAAAACTAGCTGTGGAAAACCTTGAAGTTATGTTCCTGTTAAGTGAAATGCTCCAAATGAAATTTTCTACCTGGAAGCTTTAATGAAGGAATAATGAAATCACTGTTCACAGGCAACCACCCTGAAATCTCACATTAATATAAACTTACACACAGTGGCTAAGGATATTAAAACACTTACTAGGAGACAGTCTGGCAAAGAGCAGCACAGTAAAGACTGACTCGTTCACGTCATTCCTCTGTTCTAGTTTATTCTAACAATTCCTAGAATTAAAAAAGATGTGAAAAGTCTTTATTCAAAGGTGGGATAAAAAGCCAAAACCTTTTCTGAAGCTGACTTTCCTCAGATGGGCAAATTAGAAGTTCAGAAATGTTCAATCTTTAAAGTTGGATGTTTCCACTTCTTTTTCTGTTATGGACTTAACCTACAACTCCCCACAAATTTTATACTGTTCTTCAGCAATGATTGCTTATAAAATCCTGAAAGAATCCTTGGACAAAGTCTTTAAAGGAAAAAACTGTACCCAGATAATTGCTATAATACTTCTCAGAAACAGGCAATTAATTTTTAGAAAATTAAATTTCAACTCATGGATTTATATAAAATAACACCGTTTGTTTTAACCTGAATTTCCACACTGCATAACAAAATGTGTTCCTGGGACAGGCTGAGAAACTTGTCAGCTTAGACAAAATTTTAATATGGCAAAATATAAACACTAGAAATATACTTAATTTGCTTAATTGTCTATATTATATTTAGAACGTGTATTTTACCTATGTAATGATTTTTTAGATTTTTCCATCCCCACTGAGATCTGATCACCTTTAATAATACAATACTTTAAAAAAAGAATTTCTTTCAGTTCCTTCTAGGTAGCAGTGAATTCAGAGCGGATGGCTGACCCTATAAACTTTGGTTTGCTCTTCACACAGCAAAAGAAGTGGAAAGTTGTGAGGTTTTTCCTAGTCCTGAAAGGGCTGTTCCCTCCCCAGATCTGTGAACGTAAATTGACTGGGACTCACAGCAATACTGCTGAAGAGCATATCTCTTTCTTATGATTTGGCAAGGCTGATTTAAGCACCAGATGGATCAAAAATAATAATAATTGGAAGAAAAGCGGTATCTTCTTTCACTGGTCCCCAACAATCTTTTTTCTGTCTCACACACACCTACACTTTTCCAGTCACATGCTGAATGCTGCTCTGGGTTGGGCTCTGGAGCACCAAGTGCTTCCCATGAAATCTACCCAGTAATTTGCTCTGTCATGATCCTTCTTTCACTGGCTCCAGTTAAGAGAGCATGGTTTTATTTAGCCAGGTTACACAGAGCTGCTCACCTCTCCAGTGAGTGTCTGTTACTGGAACAAGAGGTGGGATGGGCTGCAAACCATCAGTGGAAACCCTTACAAGACTGGGAACGTGGACTGGCTCTGCCATGCCCAGGCTCGCTGTCCCCACATTCACTTTCTAGCTCCTCCGGCAAAGTCATGCTTGCTTGAGCCTGGAGGGGCAAAGCTACTCTAATTGCTTCTCTCTTAAATAGCAAATCCTTTTCCAACCTGTCTATTTTTATAAATGTCACATTTTCTGTATGGCTGACCTTTTCCTTTCCTGAGTTTTCTATCTGACTTGGCATGGGGAGAGACGAAGTCAAGGATTTGGAGGATGGAGATGCAGTAGCTCTGGGAGGACATATGCTGTGGAAACACAGCGCAGCCACGCTTTTTGGGCTCCTGATTATAGGGCTGGATCCTGAGTACATCTGGCAGAACGATATGAGTGGGAGGCACAATCAAAGGCTGAGAGAAACTGGTGCAAACTGGCACATTAACTGTTAAGTATCCTTTACAAAAGCTCACAGATCAGCTTATTGCAGGACCAGCCTGCTGACTAACAGAAATTTATCAAAACAGTGATTAAACACTCACAAAGAAAACAAGCCACATGATTATTTTTTTTTATTTTTTTTTCTTAATGGAAAATCTCTCCAAGCATCTACAGGCTTAAGTGTCATTTGAATGTTTCCCACAAGGGAATGTTTCCCACTAGGATTTAAACTGATGGAGCTGCTCGAAGCCTGTGGGTCACTGTATAAAGAGCTTGTTCCAGCTACATCACTCGAGAGTCCTCCAGCACGCTCGTGACCAAAAGAGAGCATCCTTGTATGGCACTAGTGTAAAGAGAGCACTAGTGTAAAGAGTTTCAGCAAGCGTCTGCAGTGAACGGAGCTAGACTGCAGGCACACAAAACTCATTTAAAGGGACTGGCTCAATGGGGCAGTAGATCAGCACGTGGGTACACGGCTGCTGTTTATTTTGTGGACTGATCACGTTGCTACCTGGCTGGCCTCTGTCCTGGCTACCCCTCCGAGGCTATAAAGGAGGAAAACAGCAACGTTACTGCCCTCTCAGTCCACTGAAGGCCATTTCCCCTGCAGTTAGAGAGCAGAAGTAGAGCAGATTTTTTTATTGCTTGAGCCCAGAGATAATAAACATACAGGCTAGCCAATTCAATACTTTTAAGTGCTTTGTGTTTTTTTAATTTAACACAAATGACCCTTAAGTTCCTCTTCGTCCCCACTACAGTAACAATCAGCTCCCGGCACTGCATGAAATATGCCTTTTCTCAAGCTGTGCTAAAACAGTTAAAAAGTCATCACTACTTAGGTAGTGATTTTGGACAATACCATTCCGGTATTTCCCTTGAGGATCAAGATAAGCACATTTTCTAATGATTCCCCTAAGAACCTTCAAGTAGTGAAGCTATTCCTTAGCGAGCATGTCTGCTTATCAAGTAGTCCTGTGGCTTTAGTGCAGGAAATTAAGATACACAGAAACTCTGTTTTCTATTGGGTCTGTGCAATAAAAGTTGTGATGCTGGGATCTCCAACCATTCTTTCTATGCTTTCAGGTTCCACCACCGCACACTGAAAGGTTTTCCCCATTTCCACCTTCCTGTTGTCACTTTCAAAGATACGACCTTAATTTTGTTTTCCAAACCAGAGGGTACCACAAGAATAACGGCTTCTTTAACTTTTACAGTGGCTCACAGTGTAAAAGTGACAGATTAGAGAGGAACAAATATATCCAAAGGCGTTTTTCTAAAGAGTCGGTCTTGTAAGTTTACCAAATTCAGAGGTCTCTTTTCCCTAAGGCGCTGAAGGAAGTTAAATGTTGATTTCCAACTCCCCTGGATGCATGCCCAAAGCCCTGGGACATTTGTACGCCAGCAGCTCTGCAAATCAAGTATTTTACTTCCTTTGCCTTGATGTCAAGTGCAAACAAACAGCTTCTTTCTGGGAAGAACAGTGTGTTTTGTTGGACACGGAGCCACGCATTTTTTTCCACTTCCATTTCAGCAAAACCCTCTCACTTGCATCCAAGTTTCAGAGTTGGGTTTGATCCAGGTGGAATTTCCTATGGGTTTTGTTTAATCTTTTAACAAGGTACCCCCCCCGCCCCCAGCCACCTCCTCCCTTGGTATTTGGGTACCTTGTTTTCTCTTCTATCTCTTTTCCTTTCCTTGGAGCTGCTCAGCACTGCCACCAGCCACAAAGCTGACAGAACAAGGCTGCTCTTAGAGATTAAAGGAGATAGAGGCAAATGCCTTTTTCTTATATCAAAAGGCTGTCCCGTCAAAAAAAGGGCTTTTCTAAAATAGCCACTTTTCTAAACAGTCACTCTGAACTAAAGGAAAAACCTCTGTGTCCGATTTTTTTTTTTTCTTCCCCCCCCCACATAAGCTGCAACTAAGAAAGGTGAGGGCCGTCCCTGGCAGCCTTCGCAGCGGCTCCGAGGCAGTGTGCCATGGCCGGAGACAGCCCGGATGCCCCAGCAGTCCCGTGGCTCCTGCCCAGCAGGAACACAGGAGGCTCAGCTCTCTCACAGCCTGCAAAAAGCCAGAGGGGTATGTGAGAGACCTCTGAGACCAGCCCTCTTACCCACAACATTACAGGAGTGACAAATCCTTTTTGCTGGAATACTTGCAAACAATCTCCTTTAGGCTACGCTGGGCATAAACAAGCATAGGAATGACCTCTTGGTTTTGTATAAGGCTGAAACGAGACAGACAGCAAAATGGCAACACACATTCCTATAAAAAGGTTCAAGATCACCTCAACTACGTAGGTTTCCAAATTACAAGGTTTTACTTTTTCTTGTTTTATAAAAAAAAAAAAAGCCACGCACAAATAATTCAATGGCTTGTCAAAAGAAGACATGGAAGGTAAAACATAATTACTACTAGGAAGCCGCTATTGGTATGCCACCATACCCGTTATAACCCAACCGCCAATCTGTCAGTCGTCCAAACTCAGCCTGCATCACCCAGCCCTGAAGTCTGGCAGACAGCCGTTAGTACAGGCAGGTACAGCATTCCATCTGTAATGCCTGTTGTTCAAATTTCTTGACAATTTCCTTCAAAATAAGTTGTTTGGTTTTTTTTTTAAACACTTTTAACTGTGGTAAATTTCAACCATTCTGGCTAAAAGTTTGAAGACATCTCACCTGCAGGAAAGTAGGGAAGGTGGCGGCTGAAATTTCTCATCTGTTCCCCTGAATGATGCTAGGGGGAAATATTTTGCTTTGCCTGTTACACTAAAATTTTTAGTGTTTCTTGCTTTAGAGTAATGAAATGGTGAGAGAGGACTCCTCTGTAAATGGTTTGCACTGCCATTTTCCAATGAAAATGGATAGATAATTGTTTGTTGTGGTAAGTATTTTTGGTTGCTTATTCTTTCTGGATATCCTGACTTATACACGCTTGTATTAAAAAGGAGCATAGCAGAGAAAACGAGGACCTGGCAGAGGCACTCAGAGGTAAGGCAGTAAGAACATGTCCTTGCATGCGGTGCACCAGCAGGCCTGATGGGTGTCCTTTGTGATGCTCCCTGATTGCGCCATCCCATTTTATAATAAAATACAATGTCATGCAGTTTATTAACAAATCTGAGCAGAAGAGTATACCCTGTAATTACATTTCAGACTCTGTGCATACATTACTTTCCTTTCCTGACAGCCCAGAGCTGTTCTCATTTTTTAATGCAAATGCTTTATGCTGCTGGCCAGTGACACATTCTCTTACCCTGTTTTTCTAAGAAAAGGAGGTATGAAATGGTCTTATCTGTCTGTGAGTGCCCACATAACTACTTTTAATTCAAAGGACAATTTCAGCCGCATCTCAGGGAGGAGGAGATGCCTCGAAGCCTGGGAAAACGTATGAATGGGTGGAAGGGAGAGGGCCAGCGGAGCACATTCAGCAAAGGATGGAGGGGATCCTTCCTGCACGTGGCCAGCAGAGCCCACTGCCCCAGCGACACCTGCACAACTCTGCCAAGACATGCAGGGGAAAACACAGGAGGCAAAAGATCCAAATCTGGAGGAAAGCAGGCTCCCTTGGACGTGTCACCAATAGAACAGCTTAAATTGCTGGGGGCTAATCATCATGCTGCTGTAAAAGAAATGAATCAAAAGGGCATGCAAAGCCTTCTGAAGCCTTTGATTCTTACAGCTGTTTAAATCTAAGTGAATCACTCCTGTTTTCTGTAAGTTATGTATTTTGATATGTATGGGCTCATCCCTGGGCTTCAGCAAGAGCTGGCTACTCTTTGGCTAACAGCCATGGACTATATATCTCTCTTTTATTTTCTCTCTGGAGGTAGATGTCATCTCAGGTAAAATATATATGGACCTTAGAGGATTGAAAACTGTCCAGCAGAAATACAGCATTTGCAAAACTTGCTAGCTGAAGGAGGAAAAAAAAAATCATAATAAGCTGATTTCCAAGCCCTTGCTCTCTTTTCCCCCTCGGATGCTGGTAGTGGAAAAATCCTTTCTATGAGAGGTAAGAGCTTCAGAAAATTAACTAGAAGCGAGAGACAGCATAAGAGGTAGTGGAAATATTTCTTATTTTCTCAAAAACCAATAAAAAGCAAGGCAGAAAAGGTGAAGTTAGGAGATCTAGAATGAAAAAAAAATCCACTGCTTACAGCCATCCACCAAAGACAGGACTGCTTGGTGTTATCCCAGTGTCCACCCTCCCGCCACAGACCCAATCCCATTTGGCTCCAGGCCTGGATGTGCACAGAAAAGTGTTAAGTCCAGACCCACGTTACGCCTGCTGGTAGGAAATAGGGGGCCGTGAGACCAGAGGGTCCCTAACTCCAGCCCTCTGCAAATATTGGCAACCTCGTACAGGGCGTTGGGCGTAGTCAGTCCCACAGCGCTCCCAGGCACCACCATCCTCTCCTGCACATCTCTGAAGCACGTCCTCACAGCCTGTTAGCTAATTTAAGTACAAAAAACAGCTTAAAAAGGCACAATCTTGGGGGGAGGGGGGCAGAATTTTTTCTCAGTATCATCTAGTGGTCAGCTGTGTCAAAGCATGGAGGGAGCAGCGAAGTGGCACCTCCGAAACCCCAGTGCATTGTGTCCTGTAACTCACCTTTGCCTCCAAGACCTGTGACAAAGGACATTTCCTGCTTGCTCTGCATGGGTAATTCATACCACAGGTCTGGATTAGGTGCAAATTAATATCCCGGAGTAGATAAAATACAAACACATTTCCATTTTTCTTATGCTACATTGGCTTTACAGCGTCTTAAACAAAAAATCATAATGAAATGCACTTCTGGCAGTGTGCTCAAAATGTCCCCTCTCTTGCTGCACCGGTATTTTGCTGTCGCATAACTTTCCTAAGGCAGAAAAACATTCAAATGTTTGAAGAAGTAACTCAAGAAGATTGTTTCAGGGTCAGGATATAGGATATGTTGTAGATTATTGCATAGTGCAGATTATTAATCTGTGCTATCCCAAATGGCAGCATTACTTTTGAGACAGGTGGTTAAATTTTTGATTCTTATTTGGATTAAATTGATACAAGGAAACTCTCTTGCTCCAGTACTGGAACATTATTTTTTGGTATACCTGGAAAGTACCAAGTGAATTTTCTTTTGCTCGAAATTGACAACAATAAAAAGTTGAAAATATTTAATTGATAGAATTTCTCTACGCTTTTGGGGGGATGGGTTTCTTCCAATATTGCCCCTTCTGTTTCTACAGTGAATCTGCCCCTTCGAAAAGTTAAGATACAGCATCTGCATCTCTGTTGAAAATAATTCTTTTGTTTTTTTTTTTTTCCTTCAGTACCTGAGGTGGAAATAGCTTTAGGAAAATGTGAAGAAAAGTCAGGAGCAATCACAGAAAATCTGTTTGTATTTCATCCCATATATGTAAGAAGACTGGCAAAGTAGTAATTACACCTGAAATTTGTTAGCTGAGCTGGTGAAGGAACTGCTGTCTATAGCTCAGGCAGTACAGCCAGTGTTGCCTGCTCAGGTCATACCATTGTGTCATCCAGTACAAGCTCCTGCCCAAAGCAAGGTCAACCGTGGGATTACACAAGGTGGCTCAGGGCTTTGGCTGGTCAGGTCCTGAAAGCCACCAAGGATAGAGATGACGTGACCTCTCTGGATAACCTACTTCAATGTCTGAGTGGCAATTTCTGCCACTCAGGATACTGCAGGACTTGTGTCAGTCACCTGCAGCTCCTCCTCGGCCAGTCCCCACCTCAGCACCCATGAAGCGGGGTGGGGGTCCTGCTTCTCACCCACAAATCCTTAGCAGCCCACCTTCAGTCCTCCAGCCAGCAACTTCTGGGGCCTGCCCTGGATACCTGCTAACAGGAGGCAGGACCCAGTAACCTCAGCATCTCCCTACCACTCTTAGG
>NW_009646939.1:3552398-3561919 GCF_000708025.1 Charadrius vociferus
CTTTCCCAATGAGGGCCAAAAATAGGTCTGCCATCACAAAGAGAGATGCACTCTGTCTCCCCCAGATAATTCATATTCCATGTCTGATGTTATGATGAGTCGTTTCTGTTCTTCCCCATTTGTATCTCTCCTACTTTGAGGTCCTCCTCCTAATTTCTCAGTTCATATTTAACAGAATCACCAAGCTTCGGTTCACAGTTAAATCCATCCTTGCTGCAAATAAAAGCATGTCCAGGCAGTCTGGTGGGTGGGAAGGTGGGTCTTAATGACATAAAATCTTCTCTGCCCTTGTGGTGCCAGGTGAGCTGGGGAAGAGAGTTGGGAAAGGCCCTCCCTGGGCTCTGCCGCCTCTCCCCAAGCTGAGCCATGGTCTTTCCCTTGATACCCATGGGGTAAGCGAACTCCTTCCCTGTAATGACGAGTCCACTGCCATGACATCCTTGCCCACAAGCAAAGCCTCATGGGCTCATGAGAGGTTTTTATGGCTCTCCTTGCCACTGGTCTGTTGGGTCTCGCATGCTGAGCTGAGAACCAGGATTTCTCCCAGCCCCTGCTATGACTCAGTTAACAAGGAGTATTTATGCCATGACGCAAGGCAAGTGCTCCACTGCCCTGAAGCCCAGTGGGATGGCAGCTGCCAGTCATTGGACAGAAGAGCCGTCCCACATGGCCACTTCCCAGACACGTTATCAAAGCCTTCCCACACACTTAACTGGTGAGCCAGTTTTCACCTCTGCACCCATTATCTCAGAGCAGAAAAGTGATGTCACCCTATGACACAACATGAAATACTCACCTGAAGCACAGTGCCTGTCTCAGTTGCCTACATCTACTGAGGTGGTAGCCTAAATTAGAGAAACTGCAAAATGCTTTTTCAGTATTAAACCAGCATGCTGAATCAAAGTGGGAAAGTCAGCCTCCCACAGCTCAGAAGTGGATATGCGTACCTCCCTACATTCCCCTCTGGGGACAAAACAGGTGTTTCTTGCTAATGAAATTGCTGAGATTTAACATAATTTAATACGTACACACATATACACACAGAACTGAACAGGGCAAAAAAGCAGTAAAAAAGTGTGATGACTGAACAAAGAAATGTGATCTTTGAGACAACTATTTCCAGGGCCCCCGTTCTGATTTGACTTTTCTCCTCTACCTCCCTAGAAAGACTTGACCTCCTTCATGAAATCACACCAAATACCTTGAATTAGTTAATCAAAATCTTAAACAATCCCAATCTCTTGTGCACTTTGAAATTCTTGGTCTTCACATAAAGACCATTTGTTGGGTGATGTTGTTTGGTCCCATTCAGATTTCAGCACCCTCTGGCCAGGTTCATACTGTCCTGGGAGGTACATGTCAGGATGGCACACCTTCCTATTCTCCCTGCAGGGAAATTTCCTCGTTAGGAGAGCACGCAGGCGAGAGAAACAGGCCAACCACCCCTGCTGGCTTTCCTTCCTATGAAGCCCAGGAATGTTTCTATCAACACAGCTTTGGAAGAACTCTCTGAGACACAAGTATTTATTACCACCTTCTACAGTCAGAAGAACATGACATATTTCTGATTGGTCTGTGAAAGTGCACAAGCATGACATAAACACACACGGAAGAAATTACATGTTTAACTGCCAATCCCAACCCTTCATAATTCCAGAGCTGATTTAATCATCTGGGCCAATGGTTTCAGGGCCAAATTAAATGACAAAGGTGACAGAAGACCCCATTGCTGCTTCCCTAAATAGCACAAATCGTTCTGACCTGTCGCAGCAGATCAGGATGAAGGCTTTAGGCTAGTAAGATAGCCATAAAGATCAAATGGGGATGAAGGTAGGGGAGAACTAATGTGCGTTTAATCCCAGGCACTCTACTGTGACAAGACTTTTAAAATTCGGTTCTTAAAGTTATTTGAGGTGGTTTCAGGCATGAAATGAGGGAGTAGCCTTCAAACTCCCCTGGCTCTTTCACCTTGCTCAGAGTCCTACACCAGCCCCACTGCACCCGGGGCAGGAGCCAGGCAATGACCATAAGACTGGCAGCTGTCCCCTCTCTGCCCATCTTGGCTAGCAGGAGGTCTCTGGAGGGGAACGATGACAGTGTGGTCCCAGGGCACTGCTGACACAGGAGAAGACAGAAGGATGCCATCGTGGCAGGCCCATGGCCACGCACCTCGCTCCCTCTACCTGTCACCTCACCAGATGCCATCTCACCAGTGATGCTGAGGAAACGTGGAAAAGTGAGGTGGAATGCTCAAGCTAAAAAAAATCAAGCAGAAAATGGTGCATGAAATGCTGTTGCCCTTATTGGTGCAATATCCAGGACACCGATTTACGCTCTGTGTGTGCTAAGCTCAGGGTTAGGGCTGGTTTTGCTTGCCACTACTCTTGAGGTCACCTCACCCAGGGAATACACAGGCTGGACATCTCAGATCTTCTTGGACTGCTTGATAGTCCTTTTACAAGCCACTTTTCTTCTTAAGATGCCAGTGCATCTTAATATTTGGAGGAGGTCCCGACTCTACTAAAAAATAAGAATAAAAAGACTAATGTCAATGTTTGGAGAACTGCTTCCATGGTCACAAATAGTAACCTCAGCAGATCACCGAGCAGGAGCTTTGCAATTACCCTCCAAACAAGACAAATCAAAATCAAAGGCACACAGCTCAAATCCTCAGCATGTCATATTTATGTAAATACCTGAATAAAGTAATCAGCACTATTCTGAGAGGCGAGGAGGAGTGGGACAGCTGGGGGCAGAGTGCTGGCAAGACATCTAGAAACATCACAACTAGAAGCAGCAAACATCAAAATGTCATGAGGAGGACAGATTTGGGTTCTCCGATTGCTTCATGTTTCATTGAACATGACATTTGTGCTTTAATGTTTTTGAATAGTGGGGGCAAAGTCTCCCCCTGGGCTAAAGGTTAAAGGAACCAATGGCTGGAAAACCTGGTTGCTGAGAGACAGAGCTTCTGAGATAGGTGCTAGGACTGCCTGAAACCCAGTGGGATGGACAAGGGGCAGGACACAAAATTAAAGCCTTCTGGAGCACTATCAACTCAGGTATTTAACCGAGCAAGCCTCTGGACCTCTCTCCTGTTCATTTATCCCCATTCTTCTTGCTTGCAGCTTCTGAGATACAATCTTTTAGGTATTTTTTTGTTTCCCCATTTCTATGCAGTTTCCTTACTAGGGCCCCCACCCATGGCAAACCCACAGAGGGAACTGAAGGGCAAGAATTCAAATGTTTTAGGGCCATCTTTATCCAGGGAGGGTTATCAGCACCTCCCTTCCACCTTGGAAAAAATGTTTGAGCAGAAACACGCCCTTGGTTTTGGTCATCAAAGAAAAGAAATGGGACACTTTTTTTCCTGTGCAAGCAAAATTAATCAATACCAGTTTTCTGGAGTTATGGTTACGTGAGCAGAATACAGCTCAGGAAGTCAGCCATGCTGGCCTCACCCCGTGGAGGTTGGGGAAGAAGTCAGTTTAGCCACATCTTGTTGCCCAGCAGTGCTGCTAATCCTGCCATTTCTGAACCCCGCTACAGATTTAACTGCATCGACTTGTATGAAAACATGCAGTAATGAAATTCAGCTCTGGAAAATCTGTGGCCAATTTGCACATTTTCAAAATTAAGTTACCATCACTTAGCATCTAGTTATTTATGTTCCTGAGGGAAAGTTTTTATTAGTATAGGGTGAAGGTATTCATATTTTAAAGGCAAAAGAATAAATGACCCCACTAATAGTTCATAAAATTACCTTCCCAGCTTGCCTTGAATGATACTGTAAAAATAATATAATGAAAAAAGCATTACAGGACCTTGATCAAACATGATCCTTCAGGGCTAAGGAACCTCATTTTCCTGCATACAGATACGGTTCACTCAGTCCCACATGATTTCATACTGCATGAAGACATCAATATTTTCTGCAGAATTAAGCAGAGCAGTTAAATGGCTACTCTACTGCTGCACCACAGAAAAATAGAGTTGGAAAAGATCATTTCATAGGGATATCTAGTCCATCCCTATGATCAAGGATCAGCTACACTTACAGTACTCCTGCTATGAATGAATGCTTCCCTCTGCAACAGCCCAGGTTGCTGTCACTCCTAGATCAGGCTTAAAATTCTTTTACAAGTGGTTTCTGTCTTTGCAATAATGTGAATTAACAAAGACCAGGCCACTTTCCCGTGACAACCATTTGTCAGGGAACAGCAACAACAAAGTGGTTTAACAAGACAAGAGCAAACAAGCTCACTCAGGGCCAGCCTGAAGAAGCAGGTTTGCTTACTTTCGAGGTCCTGATATCAAGCAAGTTGCTCAACAGCCGCAGTCAATTGGTACCACCCATGGACTTCAGAGGAATGCCAGCATAGTCTCTCTGAATTCTTCAAACTGAGGCATACGGTGCTGTGGAGAAGATATAATAAAGACAGAAAATAAGCAGATCTTCCAGGAGAGTCCCTACATGCTGTGACTAATATTGGTCTTTCAAAGCACACACACGTGGTGTGCAAAAGCAGCAGTGACAGACACACATAGTGTTACCATACAGATGTGGAACAGAGCAAGTCAACTCTCATGACCTGACAGTGATTTTGGACCAGGCCCAGTGAACAGACCCTTGTGCAGCAGTTTGTTGGTGGTGGGATACCCTATGGACAGAAGCAGCAGAAGAGGGCTTGGTCTGCTGCGTGCAGCGCAGGTTGGTAACCTAAACACATATGAGACTCAGAGAAAAAAAAAATGCTATTTATTAATAGTGACCCTCTTTACAGCATAAAGCTTGAATGGACAGTTTTATAAAGTCTGATCGGTCAGTGATTTTACGTCTATTTAGATAGACTGATCTGCTCAAAAATTGAAAAAATTATGATGCTGCAAAGCCAATGCCAAGTACCTCTAAAGACTTTATTTGGTGCTTCTACCACTGCTAGGTGCTGACACGCTAAGACTTTTACCCACTTGTGTCATATACACTGAGGTTATTATATCTTCACAGTTCATAGAGTAGTTAAATTACTTTCCCAGGGTCACATAACTCATCTCTGTCAGAACTGAGATGAGAAGCCAGGTGCTTTCATTGCCACCCCAGATTCCAGGCTTTAATAGCTAGATTTTGTGTTTCCCTCTACTTTACTAGCTTCTGCTGTGAGAAATGTAAGAGCACTTCATCCTGCATTATATGCAGGAACGGAAGGAGAAATTTGAATGGTTGCCATCTGCTGGAGTTGCTTTGATTTATTGCTTTCCAGCCTCAGCTGAAGATCAAACATGCTCTAGAGAGAAACATTTCCTTAGGTTGTTGTACTGTGTGCATCTCTGCTCAACAGTAAACTAAGTCACATGGACATGAGCAGAGAACATTCTTCACCAGAATAATCTATACCTTTAATTCAGTCGTTATAACCAACCGCGCAAAAGGTATTGTTGCTTCCATCCACTGGCAGCAATTTTTCATTCAACTAGCATCAAATTCAAAATTGAATAAAACAATTATGCTTTGTAGTTCCCTACCTGGCTTATTGTATTTTCTCAGAAAGGAACTCTCTATCCATTAGAAGCATACCCCTATCTTTCTTCAAAATGTCACACAGACGAGTAATTTTACAGCATTTCACCCCAGCTGTCTACATTTTTAGAAATAAGTTTTGTGCTTAATGTATTTTCATTTCCTATCCAAGTCCAAAGCCATATAATTCTTCAGATAATTACTGCTACTGTTTCCTTCAGATTATATAATTGTTTTCCATGTCTATCTAGCTGTCTCTTCATTTGTAGGTTTAATGTTGATTAAACAAAAAGTACTATGCCAGAGCTAATTTTACTTCAAAGAGGGATTTTCACACTAGGGCAAATACAAAAAAAAACCCAGCATGAATATCTATGCATAAAGTAATTTACTTTTCCATTAATTTTCTGTACTCCCTCAGCCCCTTTGGTATTACTGGACATCTCTGGTGTTTGTATTAACTCTGTTCCTTTGCACCCCGATTCGTGTTTGGCTCAGGTCCCAAGTACTGGTAATTCATGGACCTATAGGACAGTTTCTGGCAAAGTCCTACCCAGAAGGGTAGTGTATGTCCTACCACTCGGGGAAAACAATGACAGTAGTCAGAGCAGGAAATACTAAAAAATTATGCAGTTTGTGTGTATTCTCTGTCAAGCTAGAATGAAAAGAAAAATCATTACTTCCAAAACAAATAAGAGGTAGCAATAATAATAAAACTTACAAGAAGAATTTGTAAAAAGCCCTAAAAAAATCACGTTAGTGCTTTGCCAGCTGCTGTCCACAACCCCACTTCTATTTTTTTTTTTTTTAATCACATGAAAAACCAACATGTGGCTGTATATGACTTGTGTGAGTGGTCAGTGTTTTCACCAGTGTGAAACAGAGCCCTCAGCCTTAGAGCCTCAAGTTGCCTTCTCTCAGCTTTCAGGCTTTGGGAAAGAATAGCCCTACCCTGCCTCTCTCAGCTTGGGTCATTGCCTAAGACCAAGGCAACCCTGTTCTAAGGGAAAGTGCCACATCACCCTAATACTGCAAATGGGTATAACAGAGAGGGAAAAGACATAACCTCCACCCAGAAGTTCCTTACGTGCTTATCTGGCAGCTTTCTGTCCTTTAGCGGAGACTTGGGTGAGTCTGGGCTCCCAGGCATGACAGCACTTCTCTCCCTGAGTGCAAGCCTGGCTGCTGGTCCCTGCCACCAGCCCCTCTCACTGCCTCCGGGGCAGGAACACCCCACGCTCTTGCAAGCTGTGGCTCCCCTACATTCAGGCACAGGGTGAGTAATCCAGATGACTCTTGTGTTATCCTCCGAGATACCAGAGAGGAGTGTGGGCAGAAGGAGGTTTAGCTTTCCTTGCCTCTGTGCAGCCCGACAGGCATGCCTTGAAGGAGAACCCATTTTTCCTTACATTAAGCATCTTCACAGCAATGAGACAGACATGCAGAGCATTGATCCAACGTTGCTCCCCATCTGCACCACTGACACGGCGAGAAGCACCACAGCAGATGGCTGCTTTGCTAGGAACTGTGCCAGTGCAGAGCGCAGAGAGAGTTCCTGTCCTCAAATATGTCAAGAAATAGCATTGAGATGGACAGATGTTGGTCAAGACAATAATGAATAATCTTGGCGCCACAGCAGATTAACTGCTGGCAGTTTCAGATAAGTTAGGCATTTGTAGGCAGTATGGAAGGGAAGATCTTGTACAGGGATTTGCAAGATGATGCTGTTCCTGCCTTGTAGGTGGTGCAAAGACAGAACAGTGCAGACAACACCAAAAATGCTCCATGCTTGTCATCCTTTAGCTAGGACAGCTAGGAAAACTCAGGTCTTGGTGCTCAAGACACTGAGCTAGTGGAGACCTTTAAAATCAACAGCAAGTTTCCAACTGACCTCAGTGGACCCAAAGGAAAAGCTATGAACAGCACACCAGCCAAACCAGAACCTGAATCCATATATGTTTGGGTCCAGCTATGGCTTCTGTCTTTTTTTCCTGGCTCCAATATCTCACATTGCCTTCGGGGCAAAAATTCCCACATCATTTCTGACAATTCTTACATGCCATGTACTCTTAGGAAAGTTGATTTATTGCATTAAATGCATTAACAAAATTTGAAACACAGTGCTTCTCACAACCAAAACCATGTCCTACAATAAGAATGAAACAGCACCAAAGGGAGCCTCAGGACAAAAATATTCAACCCAGTCTTTCAATAGATACCTTATATGTTCCATTCTTTCCCACCAAATAATTTCAAGGTAGCAATGCTATCATCTTTTGTTCAATCAAACACAGCAGTGACAAATCTATCTGGGATAGGAAATAAACTTAAGAACCCAAGGCAAACTCTAGAAGATGTTCTTTCTTAGTCCTTGCCTTAATTTTCCATTTTCTCTGGCAGATTTAGTCTTACTGTGAAGCCTACAACAACTTGGAGTCATTCAGTTGCTTCATTAGTGTTAAATTCCCAGAAGGCAATATGGCAGAACTATAGCAAGGATGAGGATATTGTGTGGGCGACCAGCAGTGAGCGGTCCACATCCCACATGTACATATTAATTTAAAATTCTTAAAGAAATTCTGATCAAAGCGTTAATTGTTTGTGTTTTAAATATTATAATTCAGTCATCAGGTTTTATCTTCTGTGATTTGGAAAAGAGTTGTCACTTCAAATCTCTCTTGGTTTATGCCAGAGATTTCTAGTAGACATGGATCTGGGATGTTAACGTTTGCGTTTGTATTCACTCTGCAAACAGCTAAAATGTTCACCTCCTATGAATATTCAGTCTATAAAAATTCAGACAACAGTTTTCACTTGCAGGCCAGTAATTGCAATAATTTATTCACCAGAAGAGCTGAAATATACATAGTTGAGCAAATATCTAACTATCTAGCTAGCTACTTGGACAACTTCTTTAACTGCAAATAAAAGTTGTGAAAAACATCTTACAGTGCTTAATCTAGTGTGAACTTCTGTGAGGACTGGTAAAGTTGAAATACAGCAGAAGACACTAGCCAGGAGATACACAAGCTATCAGAGACTTTACTTTCCACTGGAAAAGAACCAAGAAATGCTATGTTTGTGCTTTAAATCTTACAAAACCATGGAAATTTCTAGCTAGAGATTAAAGTATTGGAAAAGTGGTGGCAAATCACAGAGGAGAGCTGTGTAACCTTGCAGTGATACACAACAGGGAACAACAAGTGCCCCTAGCATGGGGTTATGGCACACTGGTAGTGCCACACAGAGATTTGCTTCCATGGAAGGCCCAGCTGTGTTTCCAAAACCTCTGTGGGCAGTAAAGGAGAGTACCTTTCATTGCAGGAGGGAGATTCATGCTCGGTTTGTCAATATTGATGCTGCAAGCGTGCAATCATCAGCTTAACCTTTCCCCGAGTACCACCGTCTGTGCTATCAGATTTTGCGGTCAGGCCTCATGCTGTTTACAGTTAGGAAGTCCTAACCTGCTCCCACAGCTCAACTCTGCAGCTGAACCATCAGTATAACTTTAGTTCATGTTAGCAACCTGTAACTATCAGCAAAATACTTGAATTACACATCCTAAGATATCATCATTCACTCTAATTTGACAAGGTGGATTTTTCCCCAGTGTAGCAGGCTGTCCAAAGCTTTCTGGAGGTCACCTGGAGCACTGGGAGCTGGTGTCCCCCTAGGTAGAGTAAAAGGCAGAAGTACATGCTGATAAAGGAGCTGACAAAGCAGAAGCCAAATGCAATTAATATGCATCAGAAAAGGTGTTTCCAGGAGAGATAGGAAAGTATTATTGCTACTGCACAAGCAATTGCTGCTGCCTTGTCTCAGGTACAGTCCACATCCCTGAGCACTTTGAAATGTCTAAGAGAATTCAAACCAAGTTGGAAAAAGACCCTATGAAGATAACAAATGGAGACATTTTTACTGGGGATCTGAAAGGTCTGGTCTAAACTGGCCTAGAAAAACAAAAGCTGGGGAAAAACTTCCTAGCTGCTTTTCATATGAAGTT
>NW_009646939.1:3561936-3562424 GCF_000708025.1 Charadrius vociferus
GAACCAGGGGGCACAATGCTGTGGTCCCAGGGGCGCCTTTCAGCCCTGCGTTCAAAGCATTGTGGTTCTGGAACATCCATCTGAGGCGGTAACTCAGTGACAGAAATAATTAATTTTTAAGAATAAGAAGATGAATGCAAACACTGAACCATGTTGGAAACAACGCTTTCTTCTCAGAAGCTCAATCTTCTGCATGCAAAACTCAAGAGGTTTCAAGCATGACACAAAAGATGCTGGGGGAAAGGACTCCCCCGTTCCCCTCTGCCTGCTGGCACAGAGAGAAGCCCTAAGTAAAAAATCACAGGATAATGCATTATTCAGACACAGAATGCAGCTCCATTAATAAACTTTTTTAACATCAAAGGGCAATGTTACCAGTAGACTGAAAGCAAGTTGCTGTGATTACAGAGCAATTTCCTTGTGTGGCAACTGACTTAAAAATAAATAAATAAATGCAAAGCTGTTTTCCCAGGTGATTGAGTTTGTTC
>NW_009646939.1:3562483-3682714 GCF_000708025.1 Charadrius vociferus
TCTTAATTACCAGCTACAATATGATCCCTCTGTCTCCAAAGTGGCTGTAGCAGAGTATTAGGATGTGTTCCTTGATTAGCAGGGACATTCACACCTACTGACTATTTGGTCCTGATTCTGCCATGTGTGAGTGCAATCTGGCGACACGCTCTTAGGATTGACCTTCTCTGATCATGTGAATGAGACTCTTGATGAGCAGATGATTGGGAAGTGCTACCTGAAGCAGCTGGAACAGGAGACATAACCAGCATGTCCCTCTAGGTAAGTTTTTTAGGGCTAGTGCAGCTGGGATGCGTTCCTGTTTGCTGTTTCTGTGAGGGACTGCAATGAGTTGGGAAGACCACCCCTCCTAAGCTAAACCAAGTGCTCTCCTCCCACGGGTCAGGATCTGCACTCTGATATATGGGAGTGCTCCCATGGGTTAAGTCTTTTTTTTTATGAAGATGCAAAGGAGGTGACAAGAGAAAGAAATCTGTCACAGCTACTGATGAGTACAAGAGAAAAGAGTCCTTGGGGAACTAGGGACAGAGGACAGAGCAACTATTTAGGTTTCTTTCCTGTGACTAACTCCTCTTCACAACTCTGAGCTCTGACTTTATAAAATGTCAGTGATAATAACTGCAGTTAGTTCTTCAGTTACTCTCGGATCCAGTCTTTGAACGTCTCCATGCTTATTTGGATTCTGCTGTGTTCAACCTGCATAGCAACATATGCTGTGTGTAGTCACATTTATTAATTTATCTGGAAAAAGATGTCTTCAAAATCAGCAGAAAGTGCCAGATTCTTTCCCCAGTGACCAGCAGTGACATTGTTCCACAATATTGCAACCGTCTTTCCCTGTTAGCTAGATCTCCACAATTCACAGTGAATAGATTTCTTCAAGACAGGTGAATGTGTCACTGTAGGCCAATTTTATGAATATTTCTAGAACCAAAGTAAACGAATTAATATTTAAAGAGAGGCTTTGATGTATTGCTATTTCCCCAATGCTTTTGTAAGCAGAAATGTCTGTGTTTCTTACTGTCAATACACTATATTCTTGGATCCAGCATGGAGAGCAGACACCACAGCTAGGCCTGAGACACACTTTGTTAAGTGTTTTGCATGTCAAATGACATATTATTTGAAATATCAAATGAGACAGTCACTGCTCCAAAGACCTTCCCACATGAATTGAGACGAGCAAACACATGGGAGCAAGAAAACCCGACACATACGTAGCACATTTGTTGCCTTAAGATTGTTTTCTGCTGCAGTACTTTGCTTTTGAATAGCCCATCTTTTGCTGAAAGATCATGATCTTCATTCTGCTGCAATAGCTCAGAAAAGATCAGAATGGCAGGTACCTCTCCAAACCCCTAAAGAGAAACAGAGCAAGTACACGGCCACTGTGGATCCAAGTCTGAGAACAACGTGAAATCCTGAGAAAAGTTTCAAATTTGAGAGGGGAAGCATTTGACTGGTCTAAGAGGGCCAGAGGTGCATGGTACCTGAAATCTCTCTGTTCACCATGAGGTACTGCTCTACTGGCTTTCCAGATTGCTTTAAACATCAGTTGCCTCATCTGTACCTTTCTGTATTATCATAATAGAGTAATGGAGACTCTCATTAAAGAAGAGCTTTTTCTGTCCTTTTGTTTAACGATGAAAATGTTTATTCTGCAAGCCTTCTTGTTGGTGCTCTTTCCTAATCCTTTCAATCTTCTGTTATATCCAGACTAAGAGATTGATGGGATAAAATGATGGTGTTGCTTGCAGGCTTTATAATATTTGGTCATCAGAGGTTTCAACAACTAAGCCTGAAGAGTGAGATGTTCTCGCTACTTGTTAGACAGCTTTAGGTGAATGCTTATCTATCTAGCCTTTTGCTGCCATTTAATACCGTAGGAAAGAACTTTTATTTTGCTTTTTTGGGTGTGTATATCACTGCATTTGTGAGATTCTTGCTTGTGGTTTTGTGCCTTATTAGTATGGAATTAAAATCAGTCAGTTCAATGCTCACAAAACCTTCCCCACTGATGACAAAGGAAAACATTGCAGTAGACTCTCTGTAAGTTTGTCTTGCTAATGTGTTTCGACACTTCTCTATGAGGATGTCCTTTTTGGTGGGAGGAAAGGGAGGAGAGGAAAAGCAGCTGTTCCAAATGTTGGCCTGTCTGCTTAGTCTGCCAACAAATCAAGACTCATTGCTGACCTTGTTCACTGGGACAGACCAGCAGAGTTGCCAGTAATGAGCATGGGCATGAAACGAGCTCTCATCACAAACGGCAAAAAGCTTTTGTGTAAATCTGGTTCTCCTACTAAACTAGTCACATGCCACTAGCACATCAGGGACTGAAATCCAAAGGGAGGCCTGAAGACATCCTAACACAGTTCTGCTAACACCACTGGCACATTGCTGGTTACCGTAAAACAGGTCCCACTGGAAACTCATCAAAATGCTGATTCTAACCCTCAGCCCAACCTGGTGAGTGGAATTCCCATTTTAATATTAATTTTTAATGTTTGACAGACAAGTAAGCCATAGCCCTTAATCAGAAAATTCAGTAGCTTCCTTCTTGTCTTTTTATGAAGCTTTCCACCCTACCTTGACCTTTGAGAAGTTGTCACCAATGTGTCATTTTGCAAGTAACCTCACTGAAATATCAAGACAAGGAACTCTAGGAATTTTCAAACTGTTTTTATGCCTGTTCAGTTCAGTTTCACTTAATTAAATGACTTCTAACAAGTGAAAATTAAAAAAAAAAAAATAGTCCGGCCCATTTAAATATAATTGTCTCCTTTCATTTTAACTGTGCATTGCTCAGTGAGGGACACAGGGTGCCAAGGGAGGCTGCGTAGCCTGTTTTGCTCTCTGGGTGAACTGAGGGGAACGCAGGTACTGCACAATTTGTTCCAAAATCAGTTGTCCCCAAAGTGCAATAGTTTCAAATGTGCAACTCCTGGCTTTAGGAAGGCTGCACAGTGACTGGTTGTTACAGATCCTGTAGGAAAAACCACTGACTAGTTTTCCAGGTCCCCCAGAGCACATTTCCATCAGATGGAGGTCACCAGTATAAGAAACAACCCAGATAACAGAAGAGAAAGCGGTAGTTTTTCTGTACGCTTCCTCTTTTGTATACTCTTTGCTTATATATCAGCAGATCATGAGTTGAATTTTAAGTATGGACTTTGCATGGCCATGCCTAGGTCCTGGGCTTTGGCAATCATCAGAGATGCAAAACTCTTGACTAAACGTGATGTTTCCAAAAAGCCTTTTCTAGAATATTTTGCTCTGCAGACAATCTAGCGCCTCCCTGCACCTCTACTCAGATTTATTACTTTCAGATACTCCTTGAACAAAGAACAAGCTGAAACCATGCATTCAATTATCAGATTATTATTATTGTATGCCCAGTTTCAGGACATGGTTAAGTCATTTATGGGACAGGGAATAAAGAAAGCTAAAGCAGCAATAATACAACCAAATTGGAAGGGTTTCAATGTCTGAATCATCTAGCATAGAAGAGTCTTAAGACGCCTGGTCCTTTCTTTCAAGGAACTCATTTGTAAAGACTTAAGCAACGTGAAAACATTCACTTATGCAGCCTGTCATATGAAAATACTGCTGGATTGCAGAATTCAGGGAAATACATTTAATGCAATCAGGAGCTGATGAGTTAGGGTTTCATTGGAGCCCAAAAAAGCTGCCAGATGAAGTTTATGACTCAGGCCAAAGCAAAATCAATCTCTATTTTTAGATCTAGTGCTAGTAACAATATCTGGATTTAGAGCAAATTTCAAGTTGCAACTGGGGGTTAAAGCTGAGGTGAAGAAATCTAACACTAGCTCTATCCCTTTGGACCCATGTTGTCTTCATCCTGTAAACTGGTAGGTGCTTATGGGAGTGAGCTCTGAACTCAGTCAGCGCTGTACCATGTACATCTGTCCCTTCTAGTGAAAGCCCCACCCTTAACTCTTCTTTTAATGTGCCGTTCCCATGTTAAAACTAGAAAAACAACCACTAATGTACCGAGTCAAATTATACACCACTCTTCTCCCATCCTTCTGGCATGGATTCCAGACTGAACCCCAAAATTATTTTTGGACATGGTCAAACCAAACTTTAGGGAGAAAGCCTTTACGGCCACCAGCACCAAATCTAGTTCCCCTTTGCCCCTGGTCCAATGCCTAATCTCAAATGCTCCTGTTATTAGAACTTAAAACCAGTCTACAAACCTAAATTTAATGGTAACACTGGTTTTAAAGATCCTGTCTTCATTTGAGCTAGGGATTAGCGTAGGATCAGGAGGCACTCCTGGGTTAAACCTCAGGTTTGGAATCAGCAAAGGCTATGCCAAAGTTGTCCTGGATCTGAAGGAAGGCGAGGATTACACCTATGGCTGGGTGAAGGCTGCAAGCATTAAGGGTTTTCATGCAGTGCTGCTGGGCAGGTGTTTTGGAAGGCAGCAGCATCAGCGTTTGCCTGCATCATCTTGGCATGCTGCCCTAGCTATGCCCAGCAAGATCTGGCCAGTGTTTGCCCTGTACATGCTTCACCTGTCCTCTGCCTTCCACTAATGCCCATGTTTCTGAGATGCAGCAAGTGCACAGGCATGCTTTCACCTTCACGAGTCTCTAAGCTGGTTAAAAAGGACATCAGCTAAAAATTCATTTAAGGGAACAATAAGGAGGTGTCTGACTCATGGGTAGGCTGACAAACCTTGGGAAGGTTTTCTCTGGAGAACTGAAATTCCTAGTTTAGTTTCTTGCCAATTGAAATTAATGCCAGCTATAATTGCCCATGAGTCATTGATCCAGCTCTGTCTTGTGGCCACTTGGGTGTATTTGGCCTGTTTGAGCCATTGCGGTTTTCTTTTGTTAAGTATCAAATGGCTTTTATATCGTCTAGCTATGCAGTGCATATCACTTGAAAAAGACTCTGCAACCCAGCATCAGTAAGTGCCGGCAATCATGTCTTCTTTTTTTTTTTTTTAAACATCTGAGCTATTTTTGAGCTGAACAGAGGGCTGAATGCTATAATGTCTTCCTTCCTGTGAATACACCACTTATCTGATTACTGAATAGTGCAATAAATTATGCCCCCTACCATAATTTTATATAACCTGCTGAAGATGAAGCATAGAAAAGGAATAGCGATTGCAATAGAAAGATTACAACCAAAATAGTTTACTTACAAGATATTTTCAAGTCTTTTTGCACAATCTACGGGTGGAACATTTTTATCCTTACCTTATTTTCATTATTCACTTTTCAGAGATGAAATGTACATATATACATACTAGGCACAAGCCTCTGCAGATGGCTGTATCTTGTATCTCATGCTATGGTGGAATTAAGCAAGGCAGAAAGTAAAATCAACTCAATCTGATCAGGCCTCAGTGAAAATTTTGTCTCGGGTTAGGTGAATTTAGGGTAGTTTATCTGAACCCCTCTTGCATTTCCCTGCTTTGATCTCAGAGGATACTGAAATACCTTTTCCTCTTACTGCCTCCTAAGGGTAGAATTAAGATTATATATGGTGGGATTAGTCAATATGCTTTGTTCACATGTGTTGCAATCCAAAGTCTTTGATGCAAAAATGCCTCCTAGGTCAACCACCTACCCTTTCCATGACGAAATCCATTTAGTAAGACAGCAAACAGTCCTGTCCCCTGGTCTCTGCTCCTCCTGAACTCTCGCAACCCTCATCAGGGCTGCTTTGATTTATTGCAGCACATTTTTAGTGGCACTGTGGTTTTGGAGTTGTGATGAAAAGGAACTACAGGCAGACTGTGGGGTCCCTGGTAATCCAAGGAGTCAAAGCTGGAAATCCTACTGGTTTGTCTCTGCTGATTTGTAGTTCTATCTGCTTTCTTTAACACATAATTCCTGTTTATGACAGATTGCAAATACATACAATATGGGATTTATATGGTAGGTGCAAGCTCCTAAAGATATTGCTGTAATTTTCTATCGAAAATAGCATTTAAAACAGAAAACAAGCTTTCAGAAGTGGATTAAATCCAGGCAGAGCCAGAAAGTTGATGAAGTTTTAAGTTTCCACAGTTGTGGGTGCCCGGTTTGCCAAAGTTAGAAAGGACCAGCATTGAGCTTAGGCCTGCATATGAAATAATCCCCTTTTTGGTCCCCAGAAGTCATATATTCAGTTGCACAGGATGCACCGCTCACGACTGCAGAGCTGTTCCACCCAGAAGGGCAACCAGCCTTAGGGGTGGGATGACAGCAGAGGCCCTGGCTGACACCCAAGTCAAAAGCGCTGTGCAAACTGGCACCATCTAGGCTTTGCATGAACCAAATCTGACCTACCATGGAGTTAAAATGGTCCATGAGTATGGCTACATGGCTTCTGTGCTAGAGGTGGTACTTCTGCATGGTTTGGCATTGCATTGTGTGACATTACCACGAAGGGATGAGGCAGCCTGAGGGACCTCTACACAAGAGCAGATAACTCCAAAGACCCTACACGTGGCAGACACCAGCCTTACCAGGGACCAGCGGTACTATCACAAGAGAGGCAGAAGAGCAGCACAGCTGTGAGTTCAAATCTGTCCACTTTAAACATGATTCAGAATTCGTGATTAACAAAATAATCACTTAAAAACTCCAAACAGAGAAAAGGTCAACTTCAGTGGATAAATGGCTCCTACAAACATTTCATCCATCATCACTCTGGGAATCCTTTCTTATACTTTTAGTGGTACTTGTAAACTTTGCCTTTTTCTGTGATGTGAAAATGTTTTATGTGAGTCTCTTACTAATTACTGAACATCTGAGAGAGCAGACAAGACCAGCCAAAAATCCCAGGTGCTTGGGAAGTCAAACACTGAAGAACAATAAAGAAATTAGATGAGCACTGCCATTTATGATTTTAATTATTATGAGCTAATTCAGCTACATCACAATAAACAGGAATTGCCTTGCCTTATTCTAGCAAGACATAAGCTTGCCCATCCCCTGCAAGGAATTACGCCAGACTGTGGACAATTGACAGAGTGCAGGAGCGTGAACACGTTACTTGGTTTAAGGCAACTGGAGAAAAATCATCACAAAGCTGAGTCTCACAACTGCATATTTCAGGGACAGTCTGGGCATTCCCCCCACTTCCACCAAGTCATGTGCCCATAGCAAGGTTTCAGAGCTTCGCTGCCATGTTACAGGATGAGAAGCAGCCAAAAGAATTGTCAAACAAATTTGTGTCCATATAAATTACAAAGTAAAGCCCACAGCAGTATCTTTTTCATAATAGCATGATGATCCTGTCTGCCAGAAACCAATGTTATTGGTAATGCTTACCTCTCAAAGCAGTTCTATGTATGAATTTATATTTCAGGCACTATCTTGCAATTAAATTTCTAGGATTAAAATGTCTGTTTTCCACTCCCTCCCCCCTTCCAATTCTATGCCCTCCAAGACTAAAAAAAACCTCCTCTGTGCCAGCAAATTAATCACACTACAAAACTAAACTGTTCATTAGAGCTGCAGCATAGCACAACTGCCATTAAAACCTCAATATTGCTATTTTCTGTCTTTAATTTTATGGTGCTGTTTACAGCAGCCTCTCCTCTAAGCATATGCGACACCACAATGAATACAGCGATAAGCCCTGAACCCCGGTGGGTATTGACGTGCCATGAGTTTGCAGCGTGTTACAACTCCAGAGCCCTGGTCTAGTGGCATTTTAACGTGTACAATGTGCAAATTCTCACACACATTGGCTGACACAGGATTTGCCAACGCTGTCCCGAAGTGTCCCGTTAGTCCACATTCACTGATGCTTTGCCACAGAGGATGAGCAGAGATGCGGCTGCACTGCTGGCTTTAGCAGCAACCTTGCCCGTGCTCTCTCTTGCTCTTTTCTGGCCTTTCCTTCCCTTCCCTCCCCTTTCTGTCTCCAATTCCCCACCCCTAACCCCCTGAAAAATCATTAGTCTTCTTGATCTTCCTGTTCCTTCACCTCTTTGGAGAGAACTGGCTGATCCAACGAGTTACCCAGGATCTCCTCCGCCCTCTACTCCAGGTTTCTGTAAGCTGGCTGATAGCAGGCTTGGGCATGGGTGGGCTGCCCTTCCTACCTTCGTCGTGTGGTGGAATGTCCTCTGGACATTCATAACCTCAGGTTCTCAGGAGATTTCATTTTTTTTAATTTAAAATTTATGCTGGTTTGGTTTGGTTTGTTATTAGGAATAGATGGAATTTTTGGCCAGATCCTATTTTAATCTTGTTCTGCAAAGGTAACACTGTAGAGCAAGAGACAACCTTGTGCTTTGTATAAAAGCAAGACGGTGTCCTGTGCTTATATAGAAAATGATGAAAATGTTTCATAGTTTTGGACAATTGGGATAAAAATATGGACTGTGTCTTATCTGCCTGCCTCTGTTCAATCAAAAGCTGAGCTCTTTTGTCCTAGTATGGAAGCTGAAGTATATACCACTCTACCCTGCTCCTAGACATCTCATTTCACATTTGGCAAAGACACAGAATAAGAAAGCACAACTGCCGCCCTTAAACACAACACGGACTTTGGCCCTCTGAAGGACTGGCTAGATCCTGCAGGACTCTACAGGAAAATGCAGCATCCCTATCAAATCTCCTCAAACCCTGCAGTTTGCCTGAGTCAGCTAGTGCATTAAGCACTGGAAGCAGCCCTCAGGCTTATGCACTTCTGACTTGCAAGTGAATTACACATGGTTTTAAACATGCAAAATGAACCCTGGCCTCAAAGACTTGCTGCATTAAGAACCCCTTTATACAGTTTAAGCTTAAGCAATAACGTCTTAACCTGAGGGCAGCAGAGCTTTGAACTCAGCCCCTGTGAAAGGCACCTGGGCTGGTGGAGGCTGTGATCCTGACTTGATAAAGACAATGAAGCCAGAACTTTGCTGCAGGACTCTCCTCCATGTCCTGCTCTCACCCTGAGGCGCAGAAGGCAGATGAAAGGCACAGCAGGAGGTACAGCCCTGGAGAGTCACCTCTCTTCTCAGGAGCTATGGGAAATCACCAGGACTCAGGCAAACTCAGCTTTCCTCCGGGGAAAGCATCTGCCATATCATTTAAAACCACCTTCTTGCTTTCCACCACTCCTTACCTAAAGGTGCAAAGGGGAAGACAATGAAACTGCCAATGAAATTTGCTTTTCTATAGCACATAGATCCCCAACTCCTGCATACAAAATGACTGTGTTAATAATCTTGCAGCTTTTTTGCTCAGATAGTACAGAATAGCAAATCAACCCCAGCTTTCAGATCTGGAATACAGTCTCCATCACTCAACTGTTCTGATTAAATATACATCAACAGTAGTCACGCATTACCAGCAACCTTAACTGCTAAACAAAACACTTTTTCTTACACAGTCCTTTTGTGAGTTTTGCGTGTTGTAACAATATGTGACATATTCAGTTGTGTAATACCATAACTCTGTCTATGAACCATCATCATCCACTTGGCTTGCTCATAATATGCCATGTTAAAATCTATCCTGAACCACAGGGGCATTTCTTGTTACGTCCATAGGAATAGCAGCATATCTGATGTGTTTTGCTCTTGTGTATGGACCGTTTTTTTCAACTTTACCAAATGTGTCAGGTCCTGAACAAGGACCCCAGGACTCAACAAAGAGTTTTTCCCACACTTACCCCCAAGACTATAACAGGCTTCCTCCAGAAACCAGAAGCACTGGCACTGAGCAGCAACACGGTTCTGTCTTAGACTTTTCCTACTCATTCATGTGTGTGTTCGTATATATGTGTGTGCATATCTGCAATGAAAAGAACAGAAGCAGATTGGTTGACTGTTACCTTCATTCCCAGTGCATGTGCATGTATTTTACATTTTTATGTAATGACCTTCTTCAGATGCCAGTACCACAGAGAAACAAATCTGGAGCCAAAATACCCTTCCGTTAGCGCTGGCAGACTAGCTACACAAAGGAGCTAACAGCTGCATACTACATTTCTTCAAAATTTATAGGTTGCTATTAAAGCAGCCCTGTCACGGTGTGGGTGGCTAAAAGTTTAGGGCTTTCCCTATCTATTTCCATCGCTTCAAACTCTGCAGATTCATTTTCATTCTTCCTTGGGGTTCCACATTTTAAACCTTTCTCAATCTGTGATGCAGCACTGGAATCATTCTTCAGCAAAGCAGTAACTTCTCTCCTGACCATGCTCTTCCCTCCTGCTCCCCAGCACAGGCCCCTTTCAGGTTTACTTTGATGCTCTTGCTCTAGGTATGGGTAGGCACCACAGCTTGAAATCTGAAGCTGTTTGCTAACCATGGCAGGGATAGCAAATGTGTTGGCTTCTCTAGAGCTCAGGTCCTCACCCCTTGCCCCCTGCTCCCCTACCACCCCTTGCAGGGCAGAAGAGGGCATACTAGTCGTACCATGCTTGCTGTCCTCTCAGACTCCCAACAACCCCTCTTGCAATGGGACTCTGAGAAGCCAGGCTACACTGGTGAAACAAGGAGTGCATGTCTCCCTTTTCTCCATGGCCCTGGCATAGGGTCAAGCCATAACCTTGTCTCTAAATACTGTCTACATGAGATTCAGTTCAGATTCTTTTAAAAACCAAGTGTGGCCAAGAGGAAATCTCTTTTAATTCAAGGAAGATCCCACAAAAATTTTGCTGGTCAAGCATTTTCCAGGCTGGCTTATGGCTTTGGGCACCCAACTTGGAGCAGTTTTAAAGGGGCTGATTTTCAGAATGGGCTTAGTACCCACTTTCTTCTAAAAATCATACTCTTACAAGTACCCCTCAAGAGGGAAGATATAAAAACACCCAACCTGACCAGTGTACTAAGAATCCCAATCTTGGTGCCCATTCTGTCTCCTACCAAGATGCTCAGAGACACAAACAATTTCTAAAACAGTCCATGAGCCAACAAAAGCCCCCATGATGGAAAATACTGAGTTCAGAGCCCTGGAGATTAGAAACCATTACTTAGTGACAGCTCAGCTTTTGCAGAGGAAGCAGCAAAAAGCTGTTTCACAAAATAGGCATATCTATCATAAATATATTTCCTTCCAATCACCGCGAAATCAGCCCATAAGTGGCTGAGGAGATCTTCAGCCACAGCTCTGCTGATCAGCTGTGGTCTAGTGCTTTGCTCCTGATCTCCTAGTGAATACGTAGCTTTTGGGCGTGAAATATTCCTGATCAGCATGCCTTTCTCCATAAGCACAATGATTTATTTCTTAGTAGGATTGTATGTTTGCTTCTTGGGCAATGTCTTCCATGCATTTCCCAGTCAGAGTACCAATCAGGTGGAAATCGCTTAAGACAAAATCTTGAACATAAAACCAGAAACCTATTTCCACCCTATTCAGCAAATTCCCGTTAATGATTGTATACTCTTTCAAGACTTCTGGTCTGTATTTGAACCAATCCATTGACTACAGCGAACAGAAAATTTTACCATTGTTATCTGGAGTTTGTTCTTTCTGCACCCCAAAGGAATCACACCTGGCCTTTCAGTATGTTTTAAAGTTCAGCTGAGCTAAAAATGGTCGAGATCAACATTGACACTTCAGAGTAATCACTGAGACCCTTCCTGGGGCTGCAAGTAATATTAAAAGCTGTTATCCGTTTTCAAACTCTGTTGATGAACGTGACTCAGCCCTTTCCTTGAGGCCCGTTCAGAGTTTTGCATCTTGTCAGTGTTGAGCGACACACTGCCTATCTGGTCTGCTTTGTTTATGGATGGGCTGTTTGGATTGACGTTGGAAAGAAGAGGTCTGCATGAGTAATTGCACAGAAAAGCACAAGCCTGTGCTCTGCCCAAGCTCTGTGCCAGCCAGAAACACCAGCCAAACCAGTACCAAACTGGAGACTGTGTGGTTGTATCAGCATGGCACCAAGCTCAAATGCTCTTTTCATGAGGGTCTGACTTCCATAGCCTGTGATTAGGTGACTGGTTATTACATATTTGAAACTTAGCAAGGCCTTTAGCATTATCTCCTACAGTCTCCTTATAACCAAACTACTGTGGAATCAGCTGAAATACTCAAATATAGGGTGGGTGGAAAGGTTGTACAAGCAGGAGAGGGGTTGGATGGGAACATCAGAAAGTTCAGTCATGAAGTTCTACCTGGATCAAGAGACACAACCCTTCTTTGTCCAGGGCAAGTCCACTTCTAACTGACCCAGCCAAGGCAGAGAGAGATGTCTGTGCCTGTGATTTCTGTGAAGGCTCAAGTCTTCCACGGTTTGTTACCCAACTTGCAAGCTCTCTGTCCTGCACCTTTTCACTTCACAGGGAAAGGCACAAGGCTTCTGCTGAAATTTTGAGAGGACCAAGGCTTGGTGTAGAGCCTTACTGGGTGTGAGCTCAACAGGTGACATGCTGGCAAAGACTTTCATCAGAGGATATGCAAGTGGACTAATACACATATGTGTGCTAGTTCATGGCACATCCAGTTATCTCAGGCCTGAAAAACTCAACACTGACAGAACCCTCAAGTCCGCAACTCAGCTAATATCCCACTTCTCATCAGAAAGATTTCGAGGTCACTGAAAACATTTAGTCTTTAAATTTCATAACTACATAATTTGCTTTTCTCCCCTCTTTCAACCTCTGGATAAAACACTTACTGATGACTTCAGTAGAGCTCTCGGTTTGTGACTCCTCTCAAAATGCAGTGAGTCGAGTGATGGTATATCCCTCTGTTATTTACTGCTATCAATTTAAAATGCTTTTGTGATATTTCAGAAAACTCGTCTTTCACAACCTCTTCCTCTATCTGAATAGCAATTTGTTTGGCTCATTACTTAGGAAAACACTTGCCACGCCAAATATACTACTTCAACGCAGGGTTAAAATGTACTCAAAATTACATTACTCTGTTATTACTAACACTAACATATATTGAGAGGAAATTACATTACTCTGCTATTACTAACACTAACTTATATTGGGAGCTATACTTACATAAGCAGTTAGATAAGGCTTCACCACACATGCTTTTGTGCAGAAGTTAGATTCTGGTATGGAAAAATACTCTATTTTGCATTCAGAAGAACTGAGTATTTGGCTGTAGATGAAATGCAGTTTTGTTTTGTAAGCAGAGGATAGTAATTATCAGACTTGCCCATGGCTGTTTCACTGGAGGTAGGAATATGAATATATTCATATTTACTGGTGCTTTATAGGAAATTACAGGTCATGATAACACATATAAATTAAATTTCTTTTTAAATTAATTGCTATAAATGCAGACAACCTTATACAAATATCTCAGTTTAATTGTCCTTTAGATATATATGGAGACCTCATCCCTTAAAAAAAAAAAAGGAATTTTGAAAATCTTTTACAACAGACCTATTTTCATTTTCTGTTATCAATTACCTGTTTTACCTTTCCTCCTCCTTCTCCACTTTTCCCTTCCCTCTCTCTGCCCCCTCTTTGCTTTTCAGAGCTGCAGCATCTGCAGCACTGACCCCAGCTGAGCTTCCCCCTAACTGGCTGTAGGGGAGCCAGCGGTAGCTCACCCTTAAATCTCGAGCGTGCGGCAATCGGGTTCATGCTGGTGTTTCAAAGCAGGAAAACTCACAGAAAGGATCAGGAGAGATAGAAAGCTAACGAAATGTCACGGTAGGAGTAGTAAAAATAGCTCCTGCGGGTACGAATGATGTTTGGCACACCAAGAACACTGAGAAAACCAGTGCTGAAAGATCTTTACCTCACCACGTCCAGTGCTGCTAAACCTCCCCATGGAGGCAAAGGTCACTGCCTGATATTTTTAATTAACGCCTGTGCTGCTGCAACACCTACGGGCTCTTGTGATGAGCAGCAGCCTCCCTGTGCTGAGCATACCTGCCCCAAGGAGCTTGTAATAGAATCATAGAATTGTCTAGGGTGGAAGGGACCTTTAAGATCATCAAGTCCAACCATCAACCTAACACTGCCAAAACCACCACTAAACCACGTCCCTAAGTACCACATCTACCCATCTTTTAAATACCCATTTTTAATAGCATATGTTTGAGACAGGAGATGTCCACTGGGACAAATACAGGGACGGGGTGGCAGTGCTGCCCCACGTGATGCACACCAGCCCCTTCCCCAGCCAGCTCAGGGTTATCCGGTACAATTTGGGCAAAGGGCAGAGGGAGAGCTGCTGGAAGCATTTTTAAGAATGCGGCTTTACCATCATTATCAGGGTTTTTCTTTTTTTTCTTCTCCCCTCTCTTCCCCAGGGCAAAGAGCAGCATAGGAGAAAGCAGGAAAGAATTTGTTTGAAAATCTGGCAACCAAGTGGTAGCGGCTGATGCCTTCAGTTGAGAGGAGGCAGGAGGATACAGCTTCCCAGTGCTGAGGGATGGGGAAATAGGATGTAAAAAGTCCTTGCGCCGTAGCGACCCCAGATCCAGCCCCACTGGGAGAGCCTCGCATGTCAGCAGCCAGCACCTGCAGTGGGGACGAAGGCCAGGTCCCTGCTTTGGAACAAGGGCTTTCTTCCTGCGCAAACGAGGGGATCCTTTCCCCCCTTGGAAAGAAAGTGGGAGGCTGCCTGCCTATTCCCAGGAGCCCGGGCTGCATTTCTTTCCTCAGGCCAAGTAAATAAGGAAAATAAGATTCACGCATAATCAGTGCAGTCCTTGATGCCCACTGAAGGCTTTAGGGACTTCATTTGGGCATTATCATGCATCCCATTATCACACTAAATCTCAGCAACTCCAAAGAAGTCAATATTCAGTTAATATTTATTACATCTGCATCTTTGCTAAGCAAATGCAGATGAGGTTTTCTCTGCAGATCTATCTAGCAGAGCAAAGATTTCAGCGTTCTGTACGTGAGAAAATACAGCAATGATATTCAGAGAGGTTTTTATTTAAATAATAATTTTTGTACTCCTGTCATTCATTCTTTCTGCTGATTTTCAACCCTTCCTCTCAGGTCAGGACTTCAGTCAAAGCACAGAGCTAGACTGTCCCATAATTCCTTTTGCCAGCTCCAAAGTTAAGAAAGCTTCAAAAGGTCAAAGAAAAAAACATGAAAGAGAAAAGTAAAGGGAAAAAAAAAAAAAAAGGAAAGAAAAGAATCTATTCATATTCCTTTTTTTTTTTTTTTTATTTAATGACAGAAAGGGAAAGAAGGGGGCACATAGGAGCTCCTGTTTTGCTGAAAAATCCACAGGTTAAAAAAAAAGAAGTTGCTCATTTTGAAACACTTCTGAAGGGAAATTGTTGACCGCTGCTACAGAAACATGCCTGTACTTCTTGTGTCTTAGAGGCGTGCATAGCATGCTGACCCCAGCTGCATCCGTGTGGCTGAAGCTGCTGGGTGCTGCAAGAATCCTCTCCTCTGTGAAGTGGCAGTGCCATGAAACTGCATCTGTGCTTCCAAAGAATAAAGAAAAAAACCCTGAAAGAAGCAGCATATGGGTCACATGCCTGGCGTATGGCACTTTCACAGCCAGAGAAGAATCAATTTCTGCTTGGGCATTAAATCTGCAGTCTTTTACTGGAGGTGGTGAAGGGGTTGGGGTGAGGAGCTGGTGAAATAGAAGCTTTTTGGTGTATTTGCGCTGACAGTGCCACCCTGGCTCTTCATTCTCCCGTTCCTCTCACTCCTAAGACCTCCAACACTCCCCTTACTTGCCTCCTCCCACCGGCAGATGGTTTGAGGTCTGGGAGCCTCTGCAGCATTGCACTCTTGGCGCCACAGCCATTGGGAGGAAATGTAGGTGGGGAATAAATGGGGACCTTGCTAAAAAAGAAAAAACTGATACTGAAATAGCCTCACCTGATGTAAGGTAACCCCAAATTATGATCACCTCCCAGCTACTGTGAGCTCGAGCATAAGGGTAAGGTGTCTGGCTGTAAATGTGTTGTCTTTGCAAATCTGTGCAAATGTTCACATTCAGAAAGAGGTTCCTGAGGGTAAAGGCAAGGAAACTGCATCTTCTCTTCCAGCAGGGCAGGGCTGGAAAGTATCTTTAAAGCTAGAAGGAAACATGCAGTAAGAGAAGTGCTGCTGCAGATGAGAACAATTTCAGGTGTCTGCAGACGATCAATAAATTCCCTGGTTTTAAGTAGAGGAGAAAATGGAAGGAGGGAGGAAGTAGCTCTAGGTGGATCCAATACAGGGAAAATTAGGTCTTTATCACTGCAGAGCAGATCATAGCTGGCTAAACAAGCACACACGACACTGGTTGGAGAGCTGGTAGCAACCCCAAATATATGGCTTTTGTCACTGGGTGGGCAATTGCCTTTTCAAATATGAATCTGTCTTGGCCAAGAGGATTACTTTGGCAATCAACAAATAAATTCAAAACCAAAGAAAAATCAGTCGATGGAGCACAGTGATGTGGTAAAAAGGTTTTTGCAAGAATGTGGGAGGCTGTGTCACTCAGAAGGAGCAAAGCCACCACAGATCTATGCAAAATAACTATAATGTCAGTAAATGACATGTGCTGTACCAACATGCAGACCATCCACCTGCTACCTTAGACACAGTATCACAGACTCTCCAGGGCATGTGTTGCTGTGGCTCGTTTCCTTTGCAGCTTGGCTCAGGATGATTTTTTCCCCCAGAGAGTCACAGCCACAGCATAAGCAGGAAGGGGCCTCCACGGGTCTCCAGTCCAACCCTGTTCCAGTGTTTGACCACTCTGAATCAAAAGATTTTCACACTAGGGAAAAGGCCTTTCCTTACAGCTAATCAAAATCCCCCCTTTTCCAGCTTGCATCTGCTGAAGAATATTAGGTCAGAATATTCAACTTCTCTAAAATGCCAGGAGTTCAACTCTTTGAGTAGGCTGTACAACGTCCATTTTTAATTTTGATTTCTAGTGTGATCTCTTGAGAGGACAGAATGGGAAGTACAATAATTTAGACACACAGAGTAGAAAGGAGCAGAAGAAAAAGAAGAAACCGAACATACAGGCTACCTAACAAAAGAGGACTAAATCAATCCACAGAGGACAACTGTTTCTCTTGAGAACGCCAATAATGAAATCCACAAATGTAGGGCAGTCTAAGAAAAACTGCAGGTGGGACCTGAGACAAAGGTCTGGAGGTTCCAACAGAAGCAAAATTAATAAAACAGTAATCTCTGATTCAAAGCATACAATCTAGGAATGTCCTTAAGAATCTGTAAAGATGACACTGAGGAGAGTTACTCAGAAACACTAACTACCTGAAGAGTCTGGTCTTTCTCACAGTCTCCTGAAGACGGACAATGAGCCATTCAGAGCTGTTCTATACATATCGATAAAACCACCTCTCTGTATTATTCCATAACTATCTTCACATCACTTGGAAATCGTAATGTGTTAGAGAAAAACAAATCTAAAACTTAAATACATCAGTTCCAAAAATGGACTTTTACCATAAATATTAAATGAAAATCTGCACTTGAGTGAAGATCCTTTGCCATTTCTCATCATGATAACTTTTCCATAACTGGAGTAAATATTTTATAGTAATAAAGCTAAATTTTTGTTCTTAAAAATTGGGTTTGCTCAGATTTAGAGATGAAAATCTGTTTCCAAGTCAGAACAAGCATGCTGCTCTTCAATCCACCTGTTCTATTGTGGAATAAAAGAAAAAAAATAGAAAATAAAAAATAAGTGTTTTCACAGCAAGCCCTTGCAGGGTCCCAGCTGTTGCAGTTGTTCCACCTCCATTGCAGGAACCTTACCCGTCAAGACCCTATAACCCAACAACTACGGTTTGTTTGTCAACGTGCAGAATACCACGGCAGTTCTGAACTGCTCCAGATCAGGGTAGGGTGAAAAAAAGACACAGTTAAGTGAGAACCAAAGGTTTGTAGACAAAATCTTTACCTTTCCCAGACTTTGACAAGAGTGCTGCAACTAACATCTGAGCTTTTCTTAAAAGATAGAGATTTACTAACTACAGCCAGAAGGAGGACCTCAGATACTTTTTTTTTTTTTCCCTAGAAGAATATGCTGACACACATTGCTAGAAAGAAAACGGTGTCACCAAACGGTGATCAACATCCCTCTGACACGGTTCTCTGGGTTTGCTTTCCAGCTGGGTACTGAAAGAGCCCAGATTTCAACTTGTGACTACCAAGGTAGGGATCATCCCCATTTGGGTACCAATGTTGCTTTCTTCAGTTGCTCATCCCTAAAGTCAGCTCTGAATACTAAACAGATCTGTCTCATTGGGTACCAACTAGACCAGAGCCCAGGCTCCGATGGCTCTCCCTCATATGAGTCAATAGTGTGATCTGCAGCCAGCTTCCCACTCATGTACAGTAGTTTATGACCTGCAAACAGGTAAGAAAGTATCAGAAGCAAAATCAGAAGCAGAAACCTGAGAGAGGGACCCAGCCATTCATGCTTGTAGGAAAACTGAAAAATGGCAGTCTTTACCCTAGGAAAAGAGCATCTGACAGATGATATGGGATAACTACCATAAATATGTAACAAGATGTCCGTAAGAAGCTGGGAATCATTGACATCAAATATTCAATGAGGAAAGAAGACAATAATGGGCTTACAAGAATAAAACGGGGGGAAAGTACCCCGAGTGCAAATCGACAGTGGTTCAAAACTCAGTCAATCAACACTGAACCAACACAAAGAGCATAAAATACCTGTTTGGGATCCCATGCACCCCTCATCCCAAATGCTTCTTGCCAGGCTGACCCCTAATAAAGTTATTTATATGTAAGTAAGAAACTCTGAAAGGTGGAATATGGTTGTTGTCCTGTTATGAGGCAATGCTCTCAATCTCATTTCTTCGCTAGAGTGACACATTCAGACATAACTGGTTCATTTATAGTAATGCTGTCCTAAAGGTTTTAATTCAGCTTCAGTGGAAAGTCCCTGTAAATGAGAATCTGGCTGCAAGAAATCCTAAGAAATTCGGGGGTGCCTGTAGATAATTATTTCGGTTTCTGATTAAAGGGTGGTTTCCACATGCATTTTCATACAGTCCTTACAGGACTACTCGGTTGAAGTCCACACCAAAAATAGAATTCTGACATTTCCGTAATCTCTGTATGTGTAAATAAAAGTTTAGCCTTCTGCAGTACCCGAAGGGGCTGAATCCATCGCTGTGCAGTCTATGCACGCAGGGGAACTGCAGTGCTGGAAACGTTTTGCCATTTGGACTCTCTCTGTAGGTAGCTCCAACTCCACAGGTGTGTGATTGGAAAAGCCAGCCTACAGATATTGCCACACTTACACTGTGTCTGTCGTTATTCATGTTCTTGCAGGCATATTGAACTAGCAGTCAGCTCGTTACCCAAATCCAGTGTCGATTTTCTTAATATGAGCACCCACAGGAAGACTGAGATTAGGTTACCCATGGTAGCATCACTTGACAATGTTGTTAATAAAGGCAGTTGGTTCTCTATGGGCACCATTCTTTTTATCCTTACAATGTAATATTCAATGTATCTCCACTGGGTGAATGATTTATATGAGGAAACGGACAAGAAACAGATACTGTTCTTAAAATCCAATGACAAAACCGTTGCATTTCGCAGTAGTTCACAATAAAGCTGCAGCTGTCAGGGTATTATCCCCTGTTCAAGGACCATGTCAGCCACTTCTCAAGGATATGTATGAGTGAGGAAAGCCAGAGTTATGAATGATGAAAGAAAACTACTAGGCAGAGCCTTCCCCGATCTGGGAAGATCTGAGTCTCCGAGAGCCCACCGAAATGGGGGTGTTTTAAATGTTGCAGCTACCAAACAACCCAGTTTCCAGTCACTCGTCAATGACCCATACCCTCATGCAACCCCTAATATTAGATTTTTTTCCCTTTAAGATTGTCCCTTTGCATGTTGTGCTACCACAGCCATTTCTGATAAAGCTGTAATTAGGTACACTACTCACAAGCCTTTTAATATGTCACCTTCGGCGTGGGCAGATGATGAACTTTGATGAATTTTAGCGTAGCCCTACTCGTTATTCAGCCAAGTCTGTCTGTACCTCCCAAAAATAAAACGCATAACAGCTGTTTGTCATCTGCTGCAGCACGACCTACTTTTAAGAGACGACAACCTTTTTCTAATAGGAAGAAAGTGCAACTTTTCATTTATCATCAGCAAGAGTAATAATAACTACTGACCTATGACCCCAAACGCACCGTTTCACAAACTCAGAGAAAGGCAATTAAAATCTGAGGCAGCCAAGTATCGCAGGCAAGCTAGAAAGAGGTGTAAATTGAGGTAAGTAAGGGAGTCTTTTGAAAGAACACCAGTTTAGCACCAGGGGAAGAGACAAGGAAATACACAATTCTGTACATTACGTTGAATTATATGAGCAGGTTTCATAGCCCCATCTTGTCACAGTAATTAGATTTAAAATATTATCCTTCCCAAATCTATAAAATCACAGGTTTTAAAAAGTACACCTTGACATACCAGTAGAAATATATCTGAGGAGGAGATATTACAAATAAAACCAAAACTGCCCTGCTTTTTAAGAGGTTTTGATGACAGCACATGGCACTGTGCAAGTCTCTGCTCTGGTGTGCACCTCTGGACTGCTACAGATTTTGCTTTCAGGTTTTCGTGTCCCCCTTTTCAAAAGCAGAGCTGCCTCAAAGCAGGTGTCTGAGCAGCATTTGCTACAACGCTAGAGCACAACACTGTGTTCTTTTAATGGAGAAAATATCTCATCTTTTCTCCTTCTTAATTTCAGTCCCCTGAAGTCAGTTTTCCCAGACGGTGGCACAGCCTGAATCCAAGTACCTGCAGGTGAGGCTCCCAGAAACTGGCCAGCCGGTCTCTCTCCTCCAAAACCCCTCTTTCCTCCCAAATTCCATTGGCCAAAACCTAACGGAAAAAGGAGACTGCACTGTTGCCAAACTCCAAAAACGACCCTGTGTCCTGACAGTTTTGCTGTGCCCAAGAGCAGTCGGCATGCTGTGCTGGCACAGCCAGTGATGCTCTTGGCCACAGTCATTCCTTTGATTACGGTCAGCTACTGTCGCTTCAGACTATTACTCCTGTTCTTTCTGCTATGCCGTGTAGTACTGCATTACCATTCAACAGGGCCAAACAGAAATTAAAAAAAAAAAAATCCTGATGAACAACAGAAGACCCTCACATTGGCCTTTCCCAGTAAAACTGGTTTTGGCCAAGTAACTTGTTGCCACAATACCACATGCCACAGGACTCTGGAAGGTTTTGCACTGAAGGCATCGAGCTCACAGCCCCCATACAAAGCCTTGCATGGCCTCCTCCAGCTCCGCTACCCAAACAGAAGGTCTGAGAGGCCTTCAGGTGGGCAAGGACACCATGCATGGAAAGAAGGGCCACGGGGGGCCATGGGCTGCTCCCCTGGGTTGCAGGTCCCATAGCAGATCTCCTCCTGGTAGATATAAAAGTAGCATCTGAGTACATGCTATGGGCTACCCCCCCTCTGGGGGTCTGCCTCATGCCCTCAGCTTCAGCTCACTTGAGGTCAATGTCCAAATCTGAGAGACAGAAGCTCCCCGGCTCTACTGCAGCCTCATCCTCTCCAGTCTACCCCTCTCATTGCTTTCTCCCCTTAAAATCTTGGCAGGCCTCCTGCATGCTAATAAGACAGCGTTGGGCACTTGCCCAGCCAGTCACTGTCTCGGTATTAATTCAGATTTTAGGTACCCCATGCAGCATCTCTGGCTGTTTGTTGGATGGGCGGCTCAACAGGCACACAAAATCTGGGGCTTGGGGATAAAAAGCAGACAACACAGACCTGGCGTAAGAAAGCACTGCCTCTGAAAGGCAGTCCTGCTTGATTTCTTCCCTTCATTACCTCTAGCTCTAAAGACAAAGCAGGCAGACATTTTAGATTCTTATCTCTGTCCATAAAAAAAGTAATAATAATAATAATAGCAAAATAGGTGTTTTCAGGCAGAAGAAAGCAGATTGCACCATTTCTTAAACTGTGTTAGCCAAGAATGAAACAAGTGGATTTTATGATCTTCAAATGTCACTTTAGTGGACTGAGTATAAGTGATAAAACGGTTTCATGGCTCTTATAGCGAAGTTGAAGCTAGAAACACATATAAATAGATAGAATTATTCCCAGTTTCCTAATAACAGGCAAACATGTTTATATAAACAAGTTAAAGAGTGACAATCTAAGTGGATTTCAGAAATTTCCCTGTCTTCCTTTGAGCCATTATCAAATAAATGCAACTTTGTCACTTTGGAGCTCTAATGAAAATCCCATCAAAATTTATTTACAGAATGCTGAGACACAGTGCAAGCTAGGAGTGTTAAATGAATTGATTTGCCTTAAACAATTATTGAGATTGGATTTGTCAGTCACATTTGCACATGAAAGTCTGATGTGTTTTGGATCACTCAATCAGCAGTACGAAGCTCCTTTCCTTTGGTAGTCTTTCCTTTGGTATTCTCCCCACATGCCCCTGCATGAGCTGAAGACACCACCGCACATCTCTGCAGCCTGGCAGTGGGGTGCTCACCCTGCAGTGAACCTCCCATCGCGTGCCTACGAGCTCTGTCAACTGCTTCTGGGACAACTGGAGAGGACATTTCTCCCAGCTCACCCCAGCTCCTATCCTAGAGAAGGCGGCTCCAGAGCAGGACTGACAGCGTGTGTAAAACCAGCCACAGTATGAGGGGTCCCAAGCCAGGGGACAGGCAGGGTCAAGCCCACAAAGTGCATCTGACTCCCTTCCTCAGCTAACACAATTTTGGGATCTAGAACTTCTCCGCTCTCCTGCTTTCCACCTGGGATGCGAGATACTTGTTTCTCTAGTCACAGCTGAATTGCAAGACTAAATAAAAAACAAGATTTGGCCAAAATTTGCAATAAAATTCTGCAAATAATATATTAGCCAAAAAAAAAAAAAAGGCCTAAACATCGCGCTGTACCACATCCCTGTGTGAGCTGGTGTTCTTTCCTGCTAGCCCTGTTTAAAGTCGTGCAACAAGAGGAACAAGGCACGAGAGGTTAACTATTACTGGAGGACACCCAAGATTCAAATCTGTGCTTGAATTCTGTCTCTATTTCCACAGTCCTGTTTCGCCTGTTGATTAACGGGAATTGAAAACTGTTGTTTAAGCATCAAAGGAAGTCTTTCAGTCAACTCAGAATTTTAAAAATGTTACTAATATTATTACTTATTTAGCTCTAATAATGCTGGAGCGGAGACAGACCAACTTAAAATGGATTTGAGCTGCAAGGGGGTGCATTCAGTGCAGGGAGCACACCTGAAGATGACACCGTTTTGTAGTCACCACCCTTCTCCAGATCCAAGTTCAACTCTTTGCTGCTGCCTCGGCTTCCCCTGAGGTTTTGTACCATTCATTTACGCTCTGCACACACTCTCCTTCTGTAGATGGGAACCCTCTTTCTCCCACACCTCTGCTGCTCTCATCTCTCTAGGTTGCGCTTTGTGTTTTTAAAAGGGGAAAGACCTCTCACGGCACCACAAGGATGTTTTTAAGATACACAACACCATGCGTGACTGCTTTTTTGGCATTATATGGAGTCTTGGAGAAGAAAAGAAGATGTTTTAAATATACCTTTTAAAAACAGAAGCCCTTGCTCCCAGGAGCTGCATCAGGTTTGCCAGAGATGCCAGAGAGGATGCTCCCCAGAGTGCTGTGAGTACAGCAGCGAGCACCAGCTCACTGGGACATTCAGTGCCTGTTTCTAGGCTTCACTCAGTTTTCCTCTGACACTTGCATTTCACCTTTTCCCACATCTTTGGGCCACAGGATGGGTGCTGCAAGGAATCTCCTTTCCCTTTGCCTCCGAGCTCGATCATGTTTTAATACTGGCCATGCGGTTCCTCCACAGCTGGCAACGCTATTCTTTCTCTATTTTGCAACAAGGTTAAACCAGAAATTAATAGTGGTTTGACAAGGGGCAGAAATGCTTAGAAGATAATATGATTTTACCGGCACTGAATGTGAACACCGAAATAAGTACGTAGACATGCTGAGAAACTGGCGTCTCCAAACAGGAATGCTGAAGTGACCGTTTGTTTCTGATATGACAGCTTTTTGTCTGCCAGGGAAGACTAGCAGTGAACTGATGCTTTACGCAGGAAATACATCAATTGTAAGCATATCACGATACTCCTCAGACACCCTATTTTTGGTAACTTGTTCTTTTAAATATCACTCTTCAGATAACTTCTGGATAAGAATCTAATTATCTTTCTCAATCCATCGGGAGCGTTTTTTAGTTTTATTTAGGAATAGAATTACAATGAACAGCATGAAACCAAAGCATATTACCAACGGTAGGAAACAGGATTTAATACAGAATTTTAAAAAACAATCTACCTACCTTAATGGAAAAAGCATTAAGTGATGCAAACTCTTAAAACAGGCAGACTTCTTTCTAATTTTGTTTTATTTAAACCTATCTTCTAAACATCTGCGCGCTGATGTGAGATGAATACCTAAACCAGTAATAACTGCGGCTAGATATTACATAAAAAGATTCATACCTATCATTACTTACTGCTTTTCGCCCCAGAAGGATTGCACAGAAATTACAGTCTGTGGCTGTGTCCTGGTTTGAGATACAGTACATAAAAATGCAATGCTCCATCCATCACTGATGCAGAACTGGTTCAGGCATGATAGTAGTTTAACTGCAACAATGCACCAGAGCTTAAGACAAGAAGTTATTAAATCCTATTATTTTATATTTGGGTAGGCAGAGTGTCATTGAAGGGAAACTTTTCTATTTTCTCCTGCTCTCAAAAGGCAAATAAACTACTGAGAGAGAATGGCACAAGTGGTCAAGAGTTCAATTAAAATTTTAACCTCAGAATTTAAACTTTTAAAATCAAGTTGAAAGGTGTAACCCAAAAGAGTGGTAATGTTTGACAGGCTTGCGTTGAGCTTGTTTCTCAGCACTTCTGACCATTTCCCATTCCCCTTACAGAGGGTGTTACCTGAGCCTGGGACATAGGGAAGAGGTCAGGATTGTTTCAAAAATGCTTAGGAAGCCAAAAATTTTTTCCCAGGCCAGAAGTACTTGGAAACTGGGATAGAGAGGCTATCACATAGTACGCCTATGTGCTAAGAGCTGAATACACGCTCTTTGGCAAAAGTGAGGCAAATGATCCACCAAAGGGAAGTAAAACCTAAGCAGCTTTAAATTTGTTTTCTGAACATGAAAGCATCCTTCTTCTGTATCTCGTTACCTGCATTACACTGCTTTTTATATTGCAATCTTGGAGATCACCAACAACGTACACATGTCATAGAGCACACTGAGCCTTCAACAAATAGTAGTGGCCAAAAGCACCCGGTTTCTATCCACTCTAGCTTATTTACATGAACTTGGCTTCTAAATCAACTTTCACACGTCTTAAGCTTGATTAGGAGATGCTACAGCTGAAGAGCTTAGTTTAGCTACTCTTTTCAACTTAGGCAGGATTGCACGGAGTGCCAAGGATGTGGATTTGGCTAATCTCAACTCCAGCCACCCCAACTCAAGTTCGAAATATTTTTCCATGTAATGTGAAGGTTTTTTAAGGCATTTTAGGATTTTGAGCACAGGTTAAACTACCTGAACCTACACAGCCTGTATGCACACAGTAACGATTGCAAACACACATGTGCACCAGTCCCAGTCCCATACTGGAATCACATAATATTTCACCTGCATGAAACACTTGTTACCTGAGTGCTGACCAGAGCCAGCCCTGGTCTTAATTCCAGCACACTTTTAATTGAAGAGGAGATGTTTGAAGGACAACACCTAAAAACGTAATCTCAGACTGCTTTCGCTGTGCCTTAGGCACAGTCCACTTTTCTTTTCTCCCAGGGTGTCTCTTGGGTGTAATCTGACAGATATTTCTGTGTCTAGTTTGAGCTGAGCTATGGTAAGTGACAGCATGACCACAGATAACCTGTTAAAATAAAGTTGTGGCCCCGTGCCCTGCACTGGCTGAAGCTGACATGAGAGAAAAGAATGCCACCTACATCCCAATTTCTTCAGCTGCCCATCAGTGGTCTTCCCTTTTCCCTCACCAGCATAGGCACTGGCATAATTACTACCTTTAACTCTTCTATCATGCTTATCCACATTAGTCCATCCTAAAAAAACACTGCTTGTCACCCAACCTGCCGTAAGCCACCTGTGAATGTTTGCAGTTCCTTTGAAAGTAAGATGGCCCACGAGCAGAGTTCCTGCGGCACAGCTGTAACTCTTTAGGTAGGGCCATCTTGTCACTTGAGAGCTTCTGGACATGTCAGTGAGTGGAGTGTGGACAAAGTTCAGTTGAATCAAAAATCATATTGGTTTAGTTCAGCCAACAAGATGGGGCATGCAGTACGTCTGGTGTCTGAGACTTGGTCTGTGTGGAACACAAATGGTTTAATTCAAGTGGCAATTGATATGATTTTAAATTGATGAGATGACCCTGTGAGTATATATACATTCTTAAATCTATTTGAATCTAGTTTTATTTTAACTGATAGTTTAACACTGTCTGTTCTGGGGAAGCGTGGAAGCAAATGTACTTTTAAACTAACTGCACAGATAGCAGTCATAGAGACCCCAGATCTCTCCGGGGGCTGGGGACAGATTCATAGGAGGTGGAGGTTGCAGGCATGATTGACACACCAGTCAATCACCTTCCTGACCAAAAGAGGAAAAATATCAGTTCTCATTGAAGTTTGCTCCCTTTATCATTACAGGCACTTGCAGATTTAGGATCATGAATGTATCTACAATACAGAAGATCTGCCTCTAGCAATTATCTTACACTATGCTGCAGTGCCACACACAATTAGGGCTGCTCCTTCAACACATCAGATAGGTGTACTTCTTGCCCAGAATTATTTTTCATCTGACAGCACCGTGAAGCAAATCAGAAAAGACAAATGGGGAAAGCAGCTAAAGCAAATGGGGGCATTCACAGTGCCTGAGAAAGTGGAGAACCTGAAGAAAAAGAGTATAAAGTGGAGGAGGAGAAAGATCCATAATCCAAACCTTGGAAAACTCACACTGGTTTCTCTCAAATGCCGTTGACAGAAGGTGTAGGACACGTAACTGCACCATAGGTAGGTGTTCAGTGATGCTCCTATGGGATGCCTAGCTAGGAGAGGGAGACAAGGATGGAGAGGGACACAGACAGCTGGTTGTGGTGGGAACAACTCCCTGCACACAGCCATGGGGTTGTGTTCAGTCTGGTACACAATGTCAGGCTCCCCGGGTTTCTGCCACCTCCACATTCCTCTTCAGGCAAACCACTTCCCTGCTCTCCTTGCGCTTTTCTGAACGCACATCAGCAATATTTGGTGCTTGTGTGGCATTTTTCAGAGGCAGATTTAGGAAAATAACCCGGTGCCCTTCCTGTCTCAGCAGTGTCCCTGCGGGAGCACGCCGTGCCACAGGGGACGCGCTGCCAAGCCAAATAGGGGATGTAGAGTGTTAGGGGAAGGAAAACTCTGTTCCTGGAGATCAGAAAAATGGGACTGAGTACGATAACATGGAAAAATTGGTGTCACGACTGCACACACACCGGACAGCTATCAGTATTCCGCAGGCTTCTGCTGATACTGACAAACTTTTGATCAGCTTTATAAAGCTTATTTTTCCAAATGAAAGAATACAGATTAAAGGCAAAACCTCTCTGAATCTGTATTGCACGGGCTATTTTGCAGCCAGATCCTGTGGCTGCTCTAACCACTGTTCCCTTTCTCCACTTTGATACAGCCAGAAGGTTGTGAGCCTTTCCCATCTCCCTCACATAACTGGGAATGGGATCCTGACCACGTATGCGAAGATCTTTGATTTAAAAGACCAATTCAAATGATCTTTGACCTGGCCAGGGTTTGTCATTTTCAGATAAGAAGCAGGAGAAATGTTCATCTGCCTAGAAGATGCCTCTCTTCCTCCCCTCGAACATTTTAAATACCATCAGTCCAATGCAAGATGCGTACAAAGTAAAAATGAAGACCTCATCTGTGATTTTAACTGTTAAAATATCCATCTCTTTCCTTTGCATGAAGACAATGTGTAAACTTACACATTAAAACACCGTATATTTGAGAAATAGGCCAAGAGAGCAAGCCATCTGGCACCTAACAAATATTATGACAAGTCTGACATTCTTTCCAGGGTTTTATGAGTTGCTTCCTACAACTCAAACAAACAGATTAAGGGTCACTGAAAAAGGAAAATGTGTGTTTGAGCCTTATGCTTCACATTGGCCTGAGAATGTGAGATATTTTACTTCTGCATTTAGGGGAGGAGAGCAAAGAGGAGGCTGTGGGAGGACAGAGGGCCATTTGCCTTACAAATAGAAAACAAATCATTCAGTCTTCCCTGGAGACCCTGACTAATCAGGGAACCAGCAGAAGCCATGAGTATGAAATGTCACTGATTGAGAGAAGACCTGCTTTTTATTCAGACTATTATTTATTTTTATTAGTGTCTATCTAACTTCAATACTTTTTGTTGTTGGTGTTGTTTCTAAGAGGCAGCAGTTTCCCTTCCCCATGGAGACCTCAGTTGCATTCCCAGAAGAATCAATTGTGCTGCCGGCATAAAGGACTTTTTTTAAAGTGAGAGGCTGATCTTTGTGTAATTACATCAGAAGAAACCTTTTCTCCTTATTTCAATGAGATAAAGGCACAAATATTTTTAGGCACCTTAAGGATCTTTTCCTGAGGAAGCCATCTTCTTCACAGAGGAGCTACTGGAGATCATCCGTATAGAGGTTGCTCAGAGGTTGCTTGCCAGCTGGACAGCAAGTCTGGCAATGAGGGCGCATCTTTGATGAAGCCTACAACTCCCAAAGTCTTCTCAGACACTCCTAGGCATAACAGTATTTGTCAAAGAGATAATCCAAAATCTCTCATATGTCACTGTATCTTCCATAGCTTAATGACTCCGTTGATGCAGACTTCAATGGTTGAACTCAGTCTGTGAGATCAAGCACCACCAAGCTGGATTTTGAGCCCTATCTTGTGTTAAGCCAGCCTGTGCAACAGGTAATAGCCTCATGTTATCAACCCCTTTCTCCACACCCTTCCACCTCTACAGAAACTTTCTTACCAATTTAGAAGATTCACAAACACTTTCACCTGCTGCACACAATAAAAAAGATTTCCAGATCCAAGACTCCTAAGAAGCAAAACCCATAAAACCCCAGCCTAAGTCCTGGCCTGTATTGGTTTTGTGTGGCAAGGATTTGGTAGTGGAGGGGCTACAGGGGTGGCTTCTGTGAGAAGCTGCCAGAAGTTTCCCCCACGTCCAATAGAGCCAATGCCAACTGGCTCCAAGATGGACCTGCCTGTGGCCAAGGCTGAGCCCATCAGCAACAATGGTAGTGTCTCTGTTATAATGTATTCAAGAAAGTGGGAAAACAACTGTGCAGCCAGAGAAGTAAGAATACATGAGAGAAACAGCCCTGCAGACAAGGTCAGTAAAGAAGGAGAGGGAGGAGGTGCTCCAGACATCAGAGCAGAGATTCCCTTCCAGCCCATGATGATGACCATGGTGAGGCAGGCTGTTGCCCTGCAGCCCATGGAAGTTAACAGTGGAGCACATGTACACCTGCAGCCTGTGGAGGACCCCATGCTGGAGTGGGTGGATGCCCGAAGAAGGCTTTGACCCCAAGGAGAGCCTGCGCTGCAGCAGGCTCCTGGCAGGACTTGTGACCCCATGGGGGACCCACGCTGGAGCAATCTGTTCCTGAAGGACTGCACCCCATGGAAGGGACCTGTGCTGGAGCAGTTCATGAAGAATTGCAGCCTGTGGCAAGGACTTGCGTTGGAGAAGTTCGTGGAGGACTGTCTCCTGTTGGAGGGACCCCACACTGGAGCAGGGGAAGAGAGTGAGGAGGAAGGAGGGGCAGACCCAACGTGTGATGAACTGACCGCAACCCCCATTCCCTGTCCCCCAGCACCGCTTGGGTGGAGGAGGTAGAGAAAATTAGGAGTGAAGTTGAGCCTGGGAAGAAGGGAGGGGTGGGGGCAAGGTGCGTTAAGATTTAGGTTTTATTTCTAAGTAACATACTCTGATTTTGATTGGCAATAAATTAAACTAATTTCCCCAAGTTGAGTCTGTTTTGTCCATGACAGTAATTGCTGAGTGATCTCTTTGTCCTTATCTTGACCCATGAGCTTTTCAAAATATTTTCTTTCCCCCTGTCCAGCTGAGGAGAGGGAGTGATAGAAAGGTTTTAGTGGGCACTTGTCCTCCTATGAAATTTTTGGTTGAGTTCTTATGCATGACGACAGCAGCGAGGTTTCATTCATGGTCAAAGCAAACAATTATTTATGTTTGTGTCAGTTACATTGACATGTTTGTGAACTTGCCTACTTTTACTCAGAAACACAGACACTGAAAAGCTCTTTCAATTACTTGCTCAAAAATATCAGTTGCCAGTTTACAAACTTCTCTTGGGAAATCTTCATCAGGAAATAGAATTGTTTTAAAATGTACCTTTACTGGAGCAGAATCAAAAAATGAACCTTGCAAATGGCTAAATTATCTAGACTATAATTGCTTGAGGCATTTCCTATTTTCACTTGTCAGAAGGCAGCTAAGGACGTGGGAGCCAGTGTGTTTTTAATTACTGTTTCCTGTGTTTCACATGCAAGTGTGTTGATCTGTTTAGACTTTAAAAATTCCCTGGTTTTCCATTAAAAAATTCAACTTCCAAACATCGAGGGAAGTAACTAAGTGGTACTTACTTAATTACCAAATATAGAATCAACTACTCCCATCTGAGCTGGCTCTTCAGAAATGGCAGTTTTTGACAAAGGTGTGTGCTCTCTGTCAGCAAGGATACAGAGTTCCTGGTGACAAAGTCATTCAGGAATATGAATAGCTGCACTTTCTCCTGAATTTAGGAAAAAAATAGATTTCTGTGGTCTGCTGCACAATGCCTTCTATATTAAAAAACAAACAAACAAACAAAACAAACCCATATTCTTTCAGTCTTGTAGCCTCTACCTTGTTCAAACATGAGAAAGTGATTTTTCTGGACAAAGAGGTTTGAGAAAAAGATGCTTAATACAGGCCAAAGGAAATCTTTTAGGTTAACACTATATTAAAATTCCTTAAACGCAAAAAAAAACCAAACCCACCCCAAAAAACCCGCCAACCCAAAGGCATCTGTAGAAGCTACAGGCCACTTTGGGGGCAAAATAGTCACATAGGACTGAATCTGATCTACATCCCATCCAATGCAGGCTTTTGCTGTGCTCTGCCTCCCTCTGATATTCCAGGATTCTGTCATTTTTATGTTCTGGTTACGATTTACAGTATATTATGCCAATGAGACATTTTAAACATGAGTGTGACTTTGCGAAGTGGTGCCTTGGGCTAATCATTCCTCCATTTAAACCAGGAAAATAGAGGAGACTGGCAGAGTGATGGGTTACCATCAAAACATGAAGAGAGTGATGTGATTATTTGTCATGACAGGGGCAAACCCCTTGTGCCTTACAGATAGGCTTTAAGCATGACCAAAGCACAGTGGATTCAAACACTTATATTTGAGCATGGGTCCAGACAGCCTGTCCATTACCAGAGAAAACAAAAGGGATTAAGAGCAAGTGCAAGCTCCCAAACTGGGGCAGGGAACCTCCAGATACCCTGGTGAGAGCTCCCCACCCCAGACCCTTGCTTGGACGTGCGGGTGAGCAGGAAAGGTTGGGTTTCCCTCCCTGTACATTACAGAGGCAGAGCGACTTTCAGCACAATGACAAAGGTTGTGTTGTCCACCATCTCCGATGCTACCCCCAGCTCTGTTGCTAACTAACCCATTCTATGCTCTTGGGGAAGGTGGTGTTTCCACTTGCACCCTTTTCCACTCAGGCTGCAGAATTGCTGGGAAAAGGACTGTCTTCGCCTCTATGATGATTGCTGCCTGACCTCACCATGCCCCATGCCCATGCTGACCTTGGCCTCCTTGCCTAACAGCATCTAAGAAACCCTCCTCCAGACTGACTTTCTGCAATGAACGCAGATCTTGGCTAAGTGCAGTGCAACACACAGTGTGTACTGTGAAGCAGGCTTTGATGCACCATGACACATTTATTCTTAGATTTATTATTTATATGCTGGTACCATCTACTGAGCACTAAAGATGGTTGATGCAGAAGAGTGGACTGGTTTATGTGGGTCCTCCACAAGCATCTTGCTTGGATTCAGCCACTGTTCCTGCTCTAGCTGTAGGTACTTATTGTTCTGGCTTTGAGAGGCCTTCACTAACATCTCATTTATTTGGCAAGACCAGGAACACAAATATACCTCAAAGAATGGTGATTATGTCAGGAATTTCTCTGCTGAGTGACTCACTGAGTTTTGAGCCCTCAACGCTGAATGAAAATCTAATGAGAAAGGCTCAGAAAGGGAAAAAAAGTCCATTTCACTGCAGATCAGGACTTCTGGTTGCAAAGAAAATGAATGAAATAGTCTGTTTAGCTTGAACTATCTGTGGACATGTCATTCATCAATAGATAATGCAATTTATTCCTCTGACATTTGCCAGTGACTCTCAAGAGGTTTGATAACAAGATCTGTACTGCCAGGCTCTAATTTTGTTTAAAGTTTGCTTGCTTAGTAGAATTGTTTAGAACAAGAAGAGTTTGGCTCATATTTCTAATTTGAGAAATGTCTATTAAATATTACCAATAAAATAGTGAAATTGGTGATGCTAAATCTAGAAGGGTGGAATGAGAACTTTGCTTCTCTTTTCTTTCATTTTTCTCCTCCCAAAGAGTTGTATCAATAAATTTCTGTAAGGATTTTATCTGCTGTACGCATTATGAAAAAAAACAACTTTCTTACCACCTTATATACTGTGATGATGATAAGCCTATGTCTGTGAACAACAGGAAACATAGCTTACTAACATGCACATATAGAGTATGAGGGACAGAGCTTACAAGGGTGAAAACTCTGATTGCCTCTGACTCTTTGCTTGTGCATGAACCCTCTTTAGACCAACCAGTAAAAGTGACCATGTGGGACCTGGCCTTACATTCTTATCTATGAGAGGGGCAAAGAGAAATATAAAGGAGAAAATTAAATGAGACCTCTTCATTTTGGAGAGCAATATAATTTACTGTGCAATGCAGGAGCGAGGGAAAAAAGGGTTTGGTATTGCCTGCTGAATTTCATCAGAGCCACAAGAAAGTCAAGCAGTCAACCAGTCAATCCACATTTACATCTCAGCTTCAAAATCTAAGATCTAAACAGCACAACCAAATTTTACTGAAAGTCAATCCAGAGTACCTCAAATCACAGATTTTTCAGACTAAGCACAGCCTTTATTTGTTTGACCCAGACAGAAATTAGGATAGGACTGCAGAGCTGGTGAAGCCACACACTAGGCTGAGAAGTGAAAATCCCAAAGAGCTTGTCAATGTTATATCCCCTTGGATATCCTTGGATTTCCAAGTACTATACTTGGACTTGGCATGCCATGCTGAGGTCTACTCCATTACCCAAGTCTGCAGTTGGAGGTTGATCTGGTCCCTTTGATGTGCGAATTACTAGGGCAATTAAAATACTGAGTAAGGGAAAAGCACATGCTACTATGATACCTGTGTAATCTAACTAGTGCTGTCGTTTGTTTTTTTCTATGAATTACAAATTTCTATAAAACACGTGCACACTTCATTTGTAAGGCTGGGCCTTAAGAGCTTTTTCATTACCTATCCATTGTAATATGAGAGCATACAATTTTCTAGCAGATCAGAAGCATGGCTTTTATGGCTAACAGAAGTATTCGATGGGACCAGGGGAGGATTGCTTTGGGAGACAGCCAAGTCAGTGACCCGATAAAATGTAATTTCATTTCTTGTGACTACAAAACATGCGGTGTTGGCCCAGTATAAAGCTTTTCAAACTCACAAAAAATCAACAGAGCTTTTGAAAAGCAGTTGCTGAGAAGCAGTCAGCAGTGGAGGGAAGGAGGAGGGAACAGCCACAGCCTCCATTCTGCTGGTGAGCTCCTGAAACAGCCACACAGCAAAACACTCCTGCTCCAGGCCAAGTAGAAACGTTTCCAAGTTTACAGAGGGCACATAGCACAGCTTGACTGATACTTCAGCAGAGATGATCATAAGACTAAGAGAATTTAAACGAGCCCACAGTGAAGTCCATGTTGGAAGAAGTACTTTGAAGCTATTTGTATTGCAGTCCAGCACCTCCCAATTCAAGAGCAGCAAGCCTGACGTGTCATCTCGTCTCCATCAGAGTGAAACTCCAGAAAAACATGTTTCCACACAGTGTGTCATCAACGCAAAGCTCTCCAGCTGCATTCATAGCACTGTATGGTGTCCCTTGATAAGCATGGAATGGACATTTTAAATACCTCCAGAGCAAACTGGAGGAAAGAAAAGGAATAGAGGATTTGGAATATCACTGTTTCAATGAGATTCCTTCTGGCAACATTTATCAGATAAAGTATTCCTGTACTTTGGAAATGTCTTCATTTTACTTTAAAGAACATTTTGATCCATTGCATTAGAGATGGGAGATGGCGAGAATATTATACTTCAGGGAGTCGAACACAGGCCCGTTGAATCCTGTTTTGTAATATATTACTCAGAGGGCTGCAGTTCCTGTGGCTTTTTACAACCGGTCCTTTTATTAATTATTGCATTGCAGTAATGAGAGGCCAAGAGAAGAAACTGGGGCACGCTGACCCAGCCACTGCATATGCTAAATTTAAAAGACAAAATAATTCCTGCCCTAAAGACCTCGAGCTCTTCAAACCGATGCAGAGGGGGAAATGTGCTAAATAGAAGAAAATATAGTTCCTGCAGCAGTATTGCCATGCAACTCTGATCAATCGATCCATGCAAAAACAGCAAGGAAGCAGCTCAGTAGCTGGCAGGGCTTTTATCCCCTGCCCCAAGGGCAGCTCTGCAGCACAGAGGCCTGCTCAGCTCCCCTCTCTGTGCAGCAACTCTGCATTGCCCAGAGGATGCAGAAACCTGTGATAAACCTGCTTCTGTAGGAAAGGGTGCTAATTGTCCCCCCAACACATTTTTGGCCAACAGTGGAGTGTCATCCATTCAGCCCATCACAGGCATCCAGCAGCGCAGTGAATTTCTTCCGAGTCCTTTAATCTATTTCAAAGGATAAAACCACTCTTACAAGGAGCCAATTCAGCTGCGATAATGATTCCTGCATGGCACAGTTTAGTATTTAATAGACTTATCACCATCTGTTCTAGCTTTAAACAATAAAATCGGAGACAACAGAACCAGCAGCTGCAATCATTTAAAAAAAAACAACAAACCAGAGATAGAGGAATGAGGTGAGTGAATACATGCAGTACATGCATAGACAATGATTGCAGGGGAAACTTTCTTGAGATACTCTGCACGAGAGAGCTTACTGTTATGTTCTGTATTCTGCACAGCATGTACCCATCACATTTTTTTCTTATGTTTTAGATGTAAACCAGTGGGGGAGAGGAGGGAATAGAGCTCTGCGCTGAAACAGTGAATCCCCATCGATGCTGATGTCTTCGCAGCAAAGAGGGATTCACAGCAAGACCTTTTTCTGATACTGGAGAGATAGTGAGGTTGAATGCAGTAGGGAAGACAACATTTTTCTCTATGGGCTGCAAACGGGTCCAAGTTGGAGCTGGGGTTTATTTCCCGCTAAATCAAAGGTCTGAATTTTCCACAAGACATGCCTTTGCCAGCAATGCAGCACTAAGGGGCAGTGATGTTTCTGGAATCAAGAGTAATACATTGAACAGGCATGAGTTACGGCCGCAGTAAAGTTGTAGGCAGACTATGTTCCTTCTCTGCATCTTTTTCTAAACAGCTTCTCTGCCAGTGAGCTAAAGCAATAATTTGAATATTTTCACCAACCCTCATACAGAATGTCTCTAGTCAAACAGTTATAGGCTGGAGTAGAAAATTAGTTGTGTTTGAAAATGTAAAATTATGTTTCATGATATTTTTCTAAGGAAAATTTTGAAGCTGAATAAAAATCAACCAAATAGATGATGAATCTTTTTGAGTGTATATAAGAATGTGACTGTAAAAAAGTCTGTAAGGATATGCAATAGAAGAACTAAGATTTTGGATCTGATTTTAAGCTTATGTCATCTTTGTACCTGGCTCCAGTGACAACTGTCAAAATCAAGAATAACATAGCTACTGTCAAGAGACTTAAACCCATGTTAAAAAACCACTGCTGGAATCATACTCAGTGTCTTTAATGTCTCACACATTCAGTACTCATATTTAAAAAAAAAAAAAGAAATCCTACTGTGAACTGAAGACTTTGCCAAGGGCTTCAGAGAAATACCATGAGGGTAATACTAGGGAAGGGATATCAAGATCTGCTTGTGCCTTTAAGAGCAGCTGTGAACAGAATTTGGTGAAGTAGCTGGCAAACAAAATCAATCAGCCATCTGAAATAAAAGCCAAAATGCCTCCCCCTTATGCACTACACCAAGAGACGCACTGCAGAGAAGTGGAGTTACTATACAGCCCTCAATACCTTACAGAGGCCTTGAAATAAAATCTTTTTCTCCATATAAATCAGCATAACAACACTGAGTGCCCTGCAGCCAAACCCATTTCTGTTACTTTATGAACAGCTGAGTGTCAACCTTGATTTTATTAATAACTTAATCTACAACACAAGTGAAATTTCAGTTGAAGCTTCTCTTAACTTGGCTGTCCGAAACATTTGCCTTCAGGATTTTCTCTTTCCTAAGTCCTTCCGCACTTTCTCCCAGCAGTCCTCCCTGCCTTCTCGCTTCTAACCAGGTTTAGTGAGGAGTGGCTTGGGTCGCCCTGCCTGCCTGTAAGAGATGATCATAAATCCTATCCTGTGACCACATCACATACAAATTTGAAGATCAGAAAAGCTGTGTGACTATTTGCCTGGTGCTTTTCTAAAATCTATCCAGTGCAAAGACAGATGCCCAAATTGAATTCTGACAAGGCAGTCCAGACATGTATTTTACTTGCACGTTAAATGCTTTCTCAGAATAGGTTGCATTTTTTTTCACTATGTCTCTTATCTTGAAGCTTTTTCAAAACTCTCTTTGTTCACTGTACTTTGGAAACCCGGAAGGGAAGCCTCCAGCTGGAGTCAGCTTCAATAAGACATGCTGGGGGACTCTGTAACAGATAGGGTGATGGGGAAAGAGCTGAGCAACAGAATGAACTAGAAGATGAGAAAGGTCATGTTAAAAATCATGCAAGTTGAGATAATGCACTGGAAAACTACCTTTAAGGGTGATAAACTTCGGAAGAATTAGTACAAAGTTAGAGCAGCAGCATCCAAAGTGGCAAAATCTGAGCTGGACAGGTTTATTTCACTGTTTTAACATAGCTTTTGTAGATGCAACAACCTTTCCCTGTGAATAGCTTGTCTAAGTTGCATGGCAAGTTGAAACTTGGATAGCACAGTACTCATTTTGTTTGGACATCTGCTGCTACTGCTCTTGTTTACATGTTGCTGGTGAATATTTGACTTGTTTGCAGTAAACATGATTGCTATTGAAGGTTTGAAGCATATGTGTCATGTTTATGGAACTAAGCAGTGAAGAACATGGAGCTTGGTGGATGCACTTTGAAGCAAGCAATGAAATCAGCTATTTCAATTCTGGATATTGACAAAAACTTTGGTCTTAGTGAAATAAGATGTAGCCTTTTTCAGGCCTGAGGCACGAAAGAAGAATCAGTGTATATAAACCACTCTTATTTGCTTGCTTTCTTGCTTTATGTAGCTTTAACAGGACAGACGGAAGACTTACACTGAATAGCCAAGATAAAGCAACTGATATGCTCCTGAAGGGACTTGTTATTCTGTCACATGGAAAAGAAAACATGCCGCTGAAGCACATTTCTTGCCATGTGTTGTGAAATCATTAATAAAGTCTAGTCATTAATACTGACTAGATTGAGACAGTGTGTGTCTTACTGTGGTATTTCAATAATAAAATAAAATTTAAAAAAGCTTCTCCTTTGAGCTGTGCCCTGGCTTGGGACAGCACTGACAGACATGTGAGGACCATGAGCGGTAGAGATGTCCCAGCATGTGAACGGAAATGCCACCAAAGATCTACCACCTTCTCTGCCATGGAGAACTCTCTGCCATAGCAGAGCACAGCCAGCATCCCAGCTCAACAACCGGTACCAGTATCAGCCCTTCTGTACCACAGCTGTCTCCTGCCAACCTCCCACCCACAGAGGTCACCTACCAGGACAAGGGGAAGTGACAGGGAAGCATCACTGATGCCGGGAAGGAGCGGTGTCTCTGTTGTGGCTGTCCCCCCTCACCCAGACTCCCATGCCTGGCACACGCAACCAGCAGACAACCTGCTGCCTAGCTATGCTCATCTTAGCTAAACCGTGAGTAGACAAATTAAGCGTTATTCCATCTGCCTGGGGATATTTACAAAGATTAGCAAGGCTAATAACAACCCTGGGGTCCCTCCCTGCCCCAGCCGCTGAAGGAAGAGGAGCTTCTTTCTGGACCACGTCCCATGAAAATGGGGTGCATTCCTTCTGCTGACCTTCATGCACAATTTCAAAAGATCTTCACGGAACACCCCACCCAGCAGGAGAAAAACACCTTTCACAACCTTAAAAAGTAAAAAGGCAAACAACTAGTACACTTGATTCAAAATCTTAACTACGCTTCCTAATGTGTCAATAAACAACAAATGCAATATATGTAATGCACAATGAGTGGACACAAGTTATATCAATACTGAAAGAGAAATTAAATGCAATGAACTCAGAAGTCCCACTAAACCCCCTGTAGAGACTTGGAGTTCCCCACAGAAGAGAACCCGGGCATGCCCCAATGCAGAAATTCAAAAATTTCACTCGGGAGTGGGGTGTTCTTTTATTATCTGTGCTAGCAAAATAAAGTTATCCTACTGCATATAAAGCAAACATATCTGTTTGGTTATTTGTGATCAGTCTCATTCAGCTGTCCATGCTTCTGGGAAATCTCTAGCTCAGTCTATTGCTTCTGTGTTGTTCTTATTGTATTTTCCTATGACCTTGGTTTCGCTCTCTAATGTCAAAGTAAGCCCAATGTGGTCTGCAAGTCCATTGCTAAGACTGATAAATGCTTCTCTTGAAAAAGTGTAACTGTATTTGAACTCTGCTGCTGTGTAAAAGGGCTAGAGGCTGGTCTCTAATACACTGACTTGCCCTCTGGAGAATCCTCTTTTACTGTCTTGACTCTATCAAAATGCAGAGAAGCTGAATTAACCTTTTGTAGATAATCCCACGTTAGCTAAGTGTATGAGGAGCACCTGAAGTCATCCTGTGCCTGAAGAGATGCCTCCAAGTACCCCTCAGCCAAGTCAATATGCATCTGTGCATCCCTAGCAGGAGACTGCATGACAAACAGCCCTCCATTAATGAACTAACTGGTGGAGACCATGATGCTGTCTGGGAGGAGTTTCATGAAAACTTAGAGGAGACTTGCAATGTTGTTTTAAAGGTACATTCAGGGCAGGATTTGTCTCAGTAATTTATACTTTCATTCAATAGATGTCTACATCTGAGCAAGCATCTGAGGATACACTTTACAGTCAGCAGAGAAAGCAAGCAACTTCAGTGCCCCAACCCCTGGCACATCTGAGATGTCTACACGGTGGAAAGCTTGAATCCTCTGAAGTATCTATCTCTCTCCATTGACTAGAAAAGGAGACAAAGATGACTAGTTCAGACATAAATATCAATACTGTACATAGCTAAACTCAGAGGAGACAAACTCCATTCCTAACTTCAGTGTCGTATCAAAAATGTACGCGAGGAGACAAACTCCATTCCTAATGTTCTGCATTGCCTTACAATACCTGTCACATGCTGAATTAAATTGTGTCACCTGCTTATGTTTCATTTTGTCATTGGAGGGGTGGGTTAACTAATTCCTAGTACATAGAGATTCTTTATGATCAGTAAATAAGTAAAACTTCAGTGTCGTATCAAAAATGTACGCATCATCAAATAGAAAGGTTTGTCATTAAGAATGTAATTACATTTCCATAGCAATTTCTCAGTAAAGGTTACATAGCTAAACTAAATACATAGATACAGAAGCCTTCAAGAAGCATTGTTAGATTCTGCCAAGTAAAGTGGTGTCAGCAGCTGAAATTTCAGAGCATAAATTTGACAAGTGGTAGAAAAACTGAGAAGTCAGAGCTCACAGATTCAATAACACATTGTGTCTGTGGGCAAAAACAAGAAGTAGAGAACTCTGTACTGAAAAGTAAGAGGACCTGGAAAGCAGGGAGGAAGATAATTTGAAATTAATAACTTCACGATGAATAGCCTGATCAAAAACTGCAAAGCAGATAAAGACTGACTCTCTGAGACTGGCTTGGAGATACGTCAAAAAGTGATGCTGAATAACCTCCAAAATGCTTGTTCGCTCTCATGAGGCGTGATATCAGGAGAAACAAACAAATCAAAATTACATCTGTAAACATGGAAGAAATCTTCAGGAACCTGGGAGGAGCAAGTCGGCAATCTGTGAGGAGAAGCAAGAAGTGCAAAATAAGGGTGATAGGACTTTACAGCTGAGCACAACTGAGAGCTGGTAAGAGGTTTCCTCGGTCGTTAATATATGTCTGCATAAGTATTAAGGTGAGACTGAAACACTTCCTCTCTTGGCAAGTGACTTCATAAGACAGACAATGCAAACTCCCAACATCTTAAGAGAATAAGCATCTGACTCTTAGTGACTCCTTCTGGAAAGAGATAAAAAGTAATAAAAAGCGATAACAGAGAAGAGCTTGCCATACGCCTTTCAGAGGATAGAAAAGTCTGGGGAAGACATGGAAAAGCATTGTTTTGCACGAGCAATCCCTGCTGACGGAGTGTGGGCAGGGGGACTTTGCCCATGGCCACAGCCGTAGAAGGGGAGCTGCTGGGGAATGGTGCACTTCAAAACAGTTTTTACTTCTCTAATAGTCACATAAATGCAGCCATATAAAATGTGGGAGCTCCAGCAAGTCAAGGGCAAATACCGCTGGCAACAGCTCTGCCAGAAGAGAGGAGTGCATGGTCTCAAGTCAAATACACCCAGGAAAGAGGATCAGGGGGATGCTGGAGCGATGGAGGAGCTGAAGCCACCTGCTGCAACCCTATGCTAGTGTTCGCAGTGATTTCACAGCGGAGGGACCTGTGCCCACTTGCCCACGATGCTGGATTCCCACCACCGCTGCCTCACAGCACTCCAGATGAGAGCTGCTCTCTGGGAGGCAGAATAACATCTGCTTAAACTGTCAGTGTTTTACTGAACTTGCAACACACCATCCAGGAGTGCAAGAGGAGGTGGCATTTTAATCAAGGGATTGCGCCGTTGCTGGGACACAGCCAGGCAGGGAGCACGCACAACTTCCCAGGGAAGTGGCAGGGGTAGGAAGGGCACTCCTGCAGGCACCAGGCTCTACTTTTCCAGGGCTATGCAGGAAAATCATTGTGGATGCTACAGAGGAACACATCTGGCAAATATCAGACGCAGACTTGAAATACTCGGAAACTAGGATTTAGGGTTATTTGATCTTCCTTTCCTGTAGAAACTTTTTTTTATACTGGTATAAAAACATGCCTAAGAGGAACTGCAACCCAGAGGCATCAATTTAGATCTGAATCATTCAGTGCAATTTTCACATCAGGTTGAAACGAGCCCTAATTTTAAGGGTCCGTTATAAAATTCTTATGTTTTCTTCTTTTCCTGAGTTCTGTGCAGCAAATCTCATCCTATGAGGACGTGCAAAAGTGACACGGAACAGAATACCAGAAGGAATTAATGATTTTGCATGCCTCCAATTTTCAGGTACCAAAGTCTGAAATACCTTAAAAGGGAACTGAATTATTTTGAAAAACAGTTTTTAGTACATCCTTTCTAGGAACCAGCTTTCTTCTCAGGTTTTGAAATTAAGAATTGAAAAATCAGTCAAAGATCTTTAAAATAAAACTGCTATTTCTAATGCCTTCTCTATGAAGAATGGGCCAAAGATCTCAATTAGCAGCTTTCTGAAACTGCAGCTTCAGTCAAAGCAAACCCCAGAGCATAAGTAAATTTTTGGTTCACACTACCAAATATTCAGTTACGGTACTGGCAGAAAAACTCTGTTCTGCAGAAAAAGGACAAGGTCTAGGGCTGTAACCCTGGTTACGTCAGGCTCCAGCAAATATGTGGATGACTTTTCCATGACTGAACCGACGCCAAACTCTACCTGCATAGGTAGAAGTGAGGGTTCCCTTAGCCAAACCCACAGATTTTAGGGACCGATAGGTGTCAAAGTAACAGAGTTTTTGGCTGAAGACTGCATCCTTCTTTGAGCAACCTCTGTCACTACATCAAAAACAAAGATCAGACCCAGTGTGTTGGAAAAGCAGACTGAAAGCAATTACAAGAGTTTTCTGAACTAGGGGAGTTCTAAAGAGCATCCAAGCAGGGATGTAACGCAAGCTGCCTTTGTGCAAAATTTTATTTCAAGGGAACACTATGCTGTGTTAGTGTATAGTGCCCTGCAGTCATACACCCTCTCAAGCCAAGAGGCATTGGCTTTTATTTCAGGAGGCTCCGGGGGGCGGGGGAGGGAGAAATGCTTTTAAGCCTTGCATTTCACATTAACTACTCTCCTTTATGCATTGCATTTCCCCTTGGCACAGCCTCTCTGACAGTCAGGGACCAGCTCTCACTCCTGACTGCGTGCCCCGTCCTCTGCATGGCACTGTGACTCCGCCATCCAGGAGGGGACAGGAAAGGCTCCGGGCTCTCCCTCCCTGCAGCTCGCAGCTCTGAAATCAAGAGGCATCTGTTTCCCAAAAGGCAACTAGAGCTGGTCTGAGATAAGGGTGCTTTCCTTGGACTGAAGCGGATCCATGCTGTGTGCATCATAAGGTGCTTTGAACGTAAATAGCACCAGAGTTGCTGATTGTCAAGAGTAACCCAAAAATTGTGCCACCTGAACCAAAGTGAAAATGAGAAATGAGGCAGGAGCCAGTCTCTACACACAGCCAACACGTCCTACCCAAATCCCAAGTGATCCAGGCTCAGCAGCCCTGGAGGACCAGCATCACATCGGCAGTTTACCCATAGGTTTAGGAGGTTAGGGTTAGTATAACTTGACTTCTAGCAGTACAGAGGGGCATGCCCCTATGCAGTGCCAAAGTGTGGTGTTTCTGGAGCTGACCACAGGGCCAGGCATTTGATGGGTATTAAAGTCACTGAAAGTAGTGCAGAGGATTTTTCAGGAGTTCTCAGCAATCACCTGCCCTAATAAAAGGCCTGTGAGTAGGACTTTTTGTCCCTGATCATGGAAGCACTTTGGAAAACACAGCCAGCATATCTGAATTTCCAAGTCAGGTATGAAAATCACAGCCTCTTTCATCCAAAGGCCTCTGAATCTAGGCTAGGTATACACAAGAAAAGAGATTCAATTGCAATACAGAATTAAATAAATACATGAAATTAAATGTTCCAAGCCAAAATTATAATGAATCAAAATATAATCACATCAGCAAATTGCCCTAATCTGACAAATTCAACAAGTCGTTCTAGACTTCAGTTAATGTTATTGCCTCTCCAAAATTAGCATAATGATATTTCACAACTCCAGCAGCTTCAAGTTAGCTTAACTATTAGTGTTTCTTAGCTCCAGGAGCCTTGCCAAGAAGCTGCGACATTTTGTTTACTCATCACTATTGACATGATTGATGCCATCACTGAATTGGCCTCATTTCCCATCCTCAACCTGAGATGCTTAGCTCTGGACTATACCCTCTGATACTCGATATGGAAAACACTCAGCTACGTGCCGCGCTTTATGATAATTTCAGCTGACGTAATTGGCAGGTCCTTATAGTGACACCCTCCCGCTGAGGAACCAGAGTGCCTGCAAAGATCAAGCCTAGCTGTTGTGCTGGCCATAACGCTGAAGACTTTGTTCTGAGCACCTTTCATCTCGGAGCTGGGTGTCTGGATGCGAGAGATGACAGACAGCAGAAGACATAGTCACTGAGCCAACAACAGTTGAGGCTATTTTAAAGTTGGTTTTGGCACCTAATGAAGGGACTGTAAAAGAGCTGCTTGTATAAAAGTCTGTGATGCAGCAATCCTGAGTTGATTCTCTTTAAGGAATCAAAGAGACAAAGTCTCTTACACAGGCACAGGTGGAGAAATAAGGAGAACTTCTGGAAATACAAGTCTGCCTGGCCTGAAAATCTCAAAGTCTTTGAAATGAAAAAGACTTGATATTTTCATGCATCCAAGGGAAAAAGCAATCCTCTTTGGAGCTTCCACCCAAAGTCAGGGGAAAATTTTGTGGGAAAGGATTCCCAGAGGGAAGGAGGACTGAGCAGGGATCAGGTTTAGAGGGTGAAAAGATTAAGGAAAATCTAGATGTCAGCTAAAATCTAAGTTGAGATGCTTTTACCTGTTTCCATCCAGGACAATTGTGTTAGAGACACAAAGGCAGCACAGGTGACCCCCATCGTAGGGGGTTGTGCAGCACTACATTGAAGAAGAGGAAACACACTTATTTAAGAAAGGGAGGAAAAGAGCTTTGAGGACAACCTTGAGATCTAACAGTCTGGCCCCACCACCATGCAAGTGTTCAGAACAAAGCTGGGAAGAAAAGAGTTATTAAATACATAAAAGTAAAAGGGGACAACATTTAGCATATATTTACCCAATGCCAGTGATGTCAGACTAGACTTTTGTCTTTCTTTGGTGAAAAACTTTTCTAGATGAAGGAAAATGTGGTAAATTGCATCTACTGGAACTTCGTTAAACCACTGCTGAGGATTATTACATAAACTGAGTATTAATACAGGAAATTTCAAGTACTTAAAGTGACTGCAACCAGCTGGGCTGAAGAAAGGTTTCATCAGGCCGGAGGAAGATTATAAGCAGAATTCATTACAGATCAATCTTTTCAATCTTTCTATTCATATTCATTAGTGTTTTCATTAATTACATTGTGTCATCAGCACACTTCCTGACAAGATTTCAAAGTGGGAACTGACTTAGCAAAGAGGACAGTAAGAAAATTGTCTAAGAAAAACGAGACAACCCTGAGGAGAGGAACAATGGAAATTTAATTATAAAAAGTGCCAGATCGTGCACTTAAATGCTATAGTGAATCAGATACTTCTCAGCTGGATCCTAGGAACAGTGGGGAAGAGGGAGGTGTTTTACAGTTGCCAGCAAAGGGCCTAGTTTGTTCTATCTGTGAGACAGGACTGAGCAGACACACAGCTGCCCTCTGTAAAGAAAAGGGCAATAAACAGTGGGTCAGCAGCACAGAGCTGCCCTTAGTAGGAGAGCACAGGAGTATTAACTGGTCAGGAATAAATCTAGCTTGGGAACTAGAGCACTCAGGTTTTGAAGCAGCATCCAAAATAAATAAGAGAGGCCCAATAATTTGAACTATCACATTTTCAAATTTACAGCCTTTATATGATCTATAAATATTCTATAAATCAGCAACAGTGAGGGTTGCAACCATGCACAGCTCACCGGAGATAAAGTGTACTGCAGACATCTCCAGCCTCTGACCTGTTGAAGTTTTCCTCTAGAAGTACTGTATCTTTGCACATATAATCCAAACTGCCTGAAAAATACTAATACTCTGAAGTGGATCTGGATTAATTGATGGTGGGAATTATTCAGTGTGGTGGCTTACAACAGTAGAGGCTCAGACCTGCGGCTGTAGAAAGTCCTGTTTTACATGTTAACTTAGACCGTAAGCAGTTGTCCCCGTGTCTCGAGGTCAGAAGATGAAAGGGAAGACATAGGAATGACTGTGCTGTGCAGGACCAAAGGGTGACCTAGCTTCAAAACATATTTTCTCCCACTACTGCTAAAGGCAGATTGCAAAACCAGGGCAAGTCCATAGAAATGCTTCACTCAACACTCTTCCAGGGAGCAGCAGCTGAAGCACTCTTATAGGCAATAAGAGATGAAAGATTATCATTTTATAGAAGGTGATAATATCATATCCTCACTCGAGTCACTGCCTTGTCTATCAAGTAAGCTGAAAATGCCATGAGCACAGTCTATGTGTTAGAGAAGAGCAAATGTATTTTGGATTTAGAGTCACAGGATGCTACATTGTGACTTCCCTCATAATTTGTTTCTCCTGGTCCCAAAGGGTTTTCTCACAGATGCTGTTAGTAGAAATTAGGGAAACTCCTACCCTTAAACTCTGCTACTGCATGGTATATAGTCACTAGACTTCCTCTGTATTATTTCTATAAACAAAAATATGAATAAGTGAAAACAAGTTGACCTTGTTAGGATACTATCCCGCTTTACCTAAGCCCTGATTTTGCTATATATGCAAAGGCATGTCAGAGCTCAGACAGTCCCAAATACACAGCAAATTCATGTAGTCATGCATTAAGATCCCATGCAGATGTAAAGTCATCAGCTCTCAGTAGCACTGAGCTCTTTTCTGTTTCCCACTGTAAGACTGCAGCAGAGCAAACAACTGCAGACTATTCTGCAAATGCGTAATTCTGTTTCTATACTCATAAATGCTGCAATATGCAAATCTGAAGCATATATCCAAGAAAAATGCTATTATTCTACCAGTTATCGATATTGTATGTCAGTGTTGTCCTGTAATAAAAGGAATTATTCAAACTGCTGACTTCCCAGGCCAGCACACCTCATTTCCTTGACTGTCCTGCCCGGTTCTCTCATTCTCTTAGCTCCGTTCCCTGCAGAAATTTAGATGGGAATTTCTCTAATTTGCAGCAATGTACTGGCAAGCTTGGTAGCAACTCCTCTCAGTAGCAGGGATAGTAATCAACTTGATTTAGAGGCTATAACACAGCTTTCCAGTTTATGGGCACCAGGAATGCAGCACGAAAGAGGAAAATCAAAGCTGATAGACCCCGGAAACGAAGCCTGATCCAGTAACTGGCCCTCTGCCAACCATTAAGACAAAAGAGAGGGGAGATCTTCAGTAAAATAAAGTATAAGGGAAACTGCAAAAGCATTTTAGAGCAAGCCAGGCTCATATTCATCATCTACACAGTAAACAGGCTCAATAACAGGAATTTCTATGAATTTCAAGTAGGCGCAAAGGTTCAGTAGCAAATGACTGGAGTAACAGAGTTCATCCATCAAAGCTTCAATTACTCCCAGTTATCCAGGACGGGGTATGGTTTCAGCACAGACCATTGCTTGTTTCACGTCAGCTTTACGCCTTTTGTGTCAGAGGGTTTGTTTTTCTAGCAAACTTCACAGCTTCTGTAATGGGAAAAAAGATGCTCTCTAAAGAGTGTGGATGGGGTGACAAACCAGCAAGGCTCTGCTATAGCTCAGGCTGAAGTCAGCACATCAGAAATCCCCTGAGGAAGCTCCCAGAGTGCAGGAAACAAGCGCATGCCCATAAATAACCGAAAAAGGAAAGCTATTCTTGCTGGAAAACTAGAGAAAGAAACCAGAAAAGGAATATTTCACACTCTGTCTTTCAAAATGGCGGGAGGGAGGAATGTTTGAACCTCTCCATCCTGCTTCTTCTACCTCTGGCAGACAGGGAGACATGTCTGCTTGTGGTGCCAAGGGACACCCATAACCTGGAGAGGGATAAGTGCAAGGAAATATCTTGGTACATAAAGATCCCAGTCAGCTGTGAGGCAGGATTAGACTGAGTCTTGGGTTCTGCTACAATCTGTTCAATGTGCGTTTTGGCCTTGTCCTTTCTTCCAGAAAGAGAGCGCCAAGATCTCCTGGCTCCAGGAGGTCCTGTGTCCAGGAACGCACAGGCAACTGGAAGAAGGTGAAGATCTGCACCTAAAGAGCTTCAGCTTCTTCCAGGCCAGTGGTGTGGTCTTTCTTTAAATAACAACGATTATCATGACTCATGATTTTCATGGCTGCTACGTCCTAATTACAAATGCCTGTTTGTTTTGTGTGTATGCATTATACTGAATTACATCTTAGATGGAGTGATACCACTTTACTCTCCTTAAAGAAAAGAAAAGAAAGAAACAAATTAGGCTCCCGCATATCCACATATTTGAGACTCCCCAACATTCACTTCTTGGAAACTTCCGTCATCTTTGAAAAACAGCCTAAATCACTAAGAGCAACAGGGGATGTTTCAGAGAGCAGCACTGCCAGACAAAAGGAAATAATGAACGTGAATTCCTTGAATATGAAGCCAGACATTGGAGGGGGCACCAGGGGAACTCTGTCGCTACCAGAAAGAATCTGGGGACGGGATATAACATTTTCATTGAGTAGGACTGGAAGGAAAAATCACTGGAAAAACTCAAATTCTTTCTGAAATAATCCTATGAATAAATCCAGCAAGTTAAAAAACCCACCCCGCCCATAAAAGGGTCTTCTGCTTCTATTTACTCATCTGGAAAAAGCAGATTCCTGGACTAGTTTTGCCAACCCAGAATAAGAGAGATTGTTTAAAGTCACTTCTGACTTTATACTCTTTTTAAAGATTCTCCTGACACAGATTTATGCCAGCTCAGGTCTTTGCTGGCTCATGCCACATAAAGGCTTGTCTCATACAGAGTTTGACCAGTCTCCAGCAGGTCTCTGCGCAACAGATCAGGACCCAACTTTCTCCAATTCATGAGTGCATCAACCCCCTAAATTACTTAAAACTATGACTAATTAGCCTGCTTGAATTTAAATTCGAATCTACAAGCTTTGCCAGTTCATCAACTTAATGAATTCTCCCTAACACTGTAAAATGAATAGAATGCATATTTTGGTGCTATAACTCAATACCACTATTACCTGCTCAGTCCAAGGCCATTTTTCTGACCTTAACACTTTGAAGATAACAAACTTCAAAAGTAAAAAACTGGCTGAGTTTATCAAATTTAAGAAGTTGGAAGCAAACTCCTGATAGATTCACCAGCAGCATCCTGCAATTGTAGATCCCAAATAAATGGTCAGGCCAATCTGCGCTAAATTTGTAGGGTAAAACTGGAACTGGTATGCATTAAGACATTGCGCAACAGCTCATATCAGGTGTTTGCATGCCTGGACCATGCCTTGGGAAAACAACTGGTTGGAAAATGTGTGATGATCATATTTGTTGCCATTTTTAGTGGTCTTCTGATCTTAACACCTACGTCTGCACTGGTACGATGATCAGATTGTGTCTACTGGCTCTAATAGGACCTCTAGGCCTTGACATTTGCCTTCCTCAAACTCACTTTGGATAAACAAGAAAATCTGTTTTCCCTTGGGAAAAAAAAAAAAAATGTTTTGAGAATGTAAATTGCCCCTGTATGAAATATTGCAATCTGGCAAAACCCAAAACCAACTGTATAAACAAGTTGGCTATGATGGGAAGGGAGAGAAACCAAGCTCTCTTCCAAGTATTTTTCTTGTTTATTCTCAGGTTGTTGATAAATTTCGTAAACTGCAGAGATTAAAAAGATCCCTGGGGTTCCCAGGTGTGAAGGATCAGCACTACTGAAAGTAGCTGAGGGAAGGAATGTTCACGAACTGTATCCTGTCATCATTAAATCATCTTGCTGAATACATCAAATTGCTAAACACAAATATTTACATATAAATCAATGCACCTATCTATTCCTGTTGCTAGCACAAATACACAAAACATATGCAGAAATTAAACAGATCCCTTTAAGGCTTCCCCCCCAAAAAATAATCAAAGAGGAAATTCATGATGAGAAAAAGCTAACTCATAACCTGGGATGTAACTGAGCAGTCGCATCAGCAGCTTGCGTTTGTAAACAAGCGAACCCAGCAGTTCGGAGCAGCATGAATCACCTCTGTTCATCTCAGTGGGGCGTTAGCTTCATTCCCAGTAATGAGCCTCTAATGCGTTAACACTGTGAATTATTTAGCTGCTGACCAAAGTGTGTAACAGGTGGAAGAAAAAAAAAAAAAGAAAAAAGAAGAAAAATGCATGATGTACTCAGAGCAATACCTTATATTGGCACTGCGGTGACCGAGCAATGCTAGCCCCCAGGATGTCCCCAGGACATGGAGCTGTGCCCGTGGCTCCAGGGAGATGCACCAGGGCAGAGCCTGGCTCACCAGTTCCCAAAGAGATTCCTCTGTAGGGAGGGATTCAAAATTATAGGTAGGTATCATGACCACCTGGGTCAAACTCAGCAGCCCCTATGCTCCTCCCATTGTGGTGAGACTACATAGCATTTACCAATGCCAGTGGTCTTGACCAGCACTGGTAGCCCTGCTGGTATTTTGGCTGCTGTTCCTAGAAGCATGGGCTTTGCCCCCCTAAAATAAAGGCAGGGGTTACGGGATTAGGCCTTCAGCGCGGCAAGATAAAGCCTCCATCTATTTAAATTAAGGTATGGCATTAACATATCACCTCACAGGGCCTGAGACAGGACAGGAAACAATGCAGAGTATCCACAGGTTTTCTTGCAGAATCCATCATATCCCCTCTCAGAAAACCTACACGATGAAAAGAGACCAAACTCCGAACACACCATGGAGGTTTTAGGCAATTATTGATTTTGCTATTCAAGTAGAAAAAGTAGTTCCCATGGCAACGAGCCCATCACTCCCTACCTATGGCATCGCTTGCTCTCATAACACAAGCTCTTTATTTAAAGAAATATATATGTTCACACGGCTGCCCCTCAGAAACCAATTTCCTTTCATTTCAGCCTGACATAAGTAACAACCCATCCTGTGTCTGACCGCTCAAAAACACACCGAAGGTTTCCCCCACGTCCTGCGGTGTCCACGGGAGAGCAACGGTTGCAGTGTGGGTGACACCCACCTGCCCGCCCCAAGGGGTGGCCACCGCGGCGATGCTGGGGCTGACGCTGCCCCAAATCACTTCCAGATGAAGCGTGCAAAGGAGCACCCCGCTGTGCTGCTGGCTGGGTCCCCAGTAAAACCCCACTCATCACTTTTGCATCAACACTATGCGAGGGCAAAGGTGCCCCCCAATTTTTCTTAATTGTGCCACCTCAGACCTGGCATTGGTAGGAAGCAAATTCACCTTCAGCATTCACAGTGTTTCTTCCTCAATCTAACACTAATTAGGGCAAATAAACCTCGATCACAACAAAATAAAATAAATACATTTTTTAAAAGGGATATCACATCACTGCGGAAAATTATGCCAGCTCTGAGTAGAAAAAAAAAATCAACCACTTTTAAGTGATTTTCATCACTTAAATATAGGACGCCAGCAGGACAGGCTGGCTCCTCAGGAGGTGTAAATCTACACAGCTCCCCGTTGTTTTAATAGCAGTCAAGTGTCAGAGGCTGATGAGCAGGCTCCGCATCGTGGGAGGAGAAACACCACTCAGAAAAAGGGGAGACAGCAGGGCAGCGCTTGGGGAAGCCAGGGGCACTCCAAAACCCCTGTCGCAGGTTAGCCCCTGGCTCGCAATAGGGCTTTATCCCCAGGGAGAGGGGAGGAAAGGGCTGTGACAAGCGCTGGTGGAGTAGCATCGCTGGGCTGCAGCCCCTCGCAGCCGCCGGGGAAAGCGCTCCGGCTCGGACAAGGAACACGAGAAGCAGCAGCGAGGGTGGTTTGGCTTGAAAGTTGAAAGCAAAATCTAGTCCAGATGCAAGACTTCCCTTCTAGGAATTAGCCATTGATAGAGAGAAACGGGGGTCGGCGTGGCAGGGCTGAGAAAAGGTGCAGCTGGGCTGCAGCGGGCAGCTCGCTTTGCTTCTGGCTATACACGGGAGCAAAATGCACGTACAGACACACTCATGCCTGCAAGCAGGATCTTTCAGATGAACTTTGGTCTCCTGGTAAAATTTTATAGGGTGTAAGCTATTGTCAAGCCCTTTTACTCACACAGCTCCAGACCTCTTAACCACAGCCGTGAGCAGCCCGGCTAGGGCTGCCTGCGCCCATGTGAGCAGGACGCAGGATCCGGCCATGTGTCCAGATTGCGGTACCCAAGGGATTTGGGAGCCAGATGCCTTGGTGGGTTTGGTGATGGGAGACAAGCGTGATCTGCACAAGCCTGACCACCCGTCTGTGCTACCCACAGCGGGGATGGCACTGCAAGGGGTGCCGGGAGCCTGGGCAGGGAGACCTCAAACCAGGCACGGGGGATGGAGGTGAAGATACATTTTGGGAGATGATAGAGGAAATCATGGAGAGAATTACAGCGAGGGAGCTCAGACAAGCCTTGGCTTAGAAGAAGTAAGGGTGTTAAAGCTGAAAAAGCAGTGGTTAGGTTGAGGGGAAGAATAAATATTAAAAGCAACAGCAGGAGGAAACAGATCAATTGGAATAGCTGGAAATGAAAAGACATGAGGACATCAGAGACGGTACAGCGTGGAGCCTGGAGAGATGCAACAAAGACTGAGGAAACATTAATGGATTTAAAAAAAATTGGAAAATAGAAGTCTCTGAGAGATGCTGGATATGGGAAAGGAAGATGTGCAAAGTCAAATCTGGTTACTGGGCTGGGAGGCAAGGGGAGGACAGCCGGGCGTGGGACCAGGGCGTGAGGAGATCTAAGGTAAAGCTCGTGGGGATGCACAAGTAGGAAGCAACAGCAGACCACTTTGCTGGGTCCAAAAGGGTGGCAGTGCACAGGGTAAGGGCTCTTTATCAGCCTGAGCTCGTTCTGTCCCACGCTGCAGGGAGATGAGAGGTCAGCAGCAAGGAGCCGATGAAGCTTGGCCTGGAGTGGTGTAGCTTTATGGAACACAGCACCCCAGGGCAAACCCACTCCTGACAGCTCAACCCAGGGTTATTACACAGGTTCGAATCAGTTGTTGTGGAAATACGTTTTGTTCAGGAGCTGGGTGAGTGGCAAGCTTGTTTGTACTTACAGAAAGGTGAGGCAGAAAACAAACACAGAAAGAAAAATGGGAAGAGAAGCAAATGAAAATTTCACCCTACTTGCTTGACACGCATCTGCCAAGACATCACGGATCACATAAAAGCTGGAGGGGCCAGTTTTTAACAGCTATCATGTTTTCTGAGTACGTTCAAAATTGAACCTAGATGCTCTCGAGTAAAATTTTTTATATTTCTGCTTATTCTTAGCTTTCAGGCTAGAAAACCCTATTTGGGTTTATCTTCCCGCCTCTAGAATTTGCTTGGGTGAATCTTGTTTTTGAAAAATCCTTCCTTCAGTTTATTTTTGTTCTTGTATGGAGTCGTTCTTGACTACTTTTAAAAATGAGAAAGAAAGAAAGAAAGAAAGAAAGATTTCTGGCTTTTTTGCTTTCCCATGCTAGTGCCCAAGTCTGTAAATTCCCACTCAATGCAAGGGGACATCTATTTCACAGAGACAACTGATACAAGAGCAATGGCAAATGTGAAGCAAACCGAGGGTTGACAGAGGGTAGGACTTGTATCAGTCAGCCCACTAATTCAGCAAAGGAAGGCAAAACTGGTTTGCTGCTGTTAACTTGCATTTCAATCTGCTCACGTAGCTGAACAGCCTTTCTGGGACGTGACAGAATGATTAAAAATAAGACAGGAAATAAAGTCACTGATATGTTATATCATACACTGCTTATCTAATACCAATGATTACTAGCAAAACTGCTTATTTGCCCTCAAGGCATAGCAACTTCAGGTTCTTGCTATTTTGCTTCCTTTCCTCTTTCCAATTTTCCACTGATTTTCATGGTTTTGAAGGCTCTGTAACACATCTAAGGATCAGCCTATAGAGAGGCATTAAAGAGGGAAGGGAAAATTGTTTTGTACCTCTTTCTTACAGCAGGAATCAAATTTTTTTCAATATTCATTTCGGGATCTGCACAGAATGGCTAATAATTAGGAATCTGAAAGATTCTCTGGGAACAACGATGGGCATCAAGGTGTCCCATATGGAAAGGCTACCTTATTATCCCCATCGCAGCACAGTCATCTGTTGGCTACTGTCATGGAAACAGAGCTGTGCAAGATAGATATCCATTAACAAGAGTGTTGTCATCAATTTGATGCAGCCAATGTATGAATAACAGAAGCCTTCTCCCTGCAAATACGATTGCTGCACTGTTCACAGCAGAAAAAGCTGTGGCATGAAATTTTTTCTACTTCATTGCTAAACAAGGCTGGGATGCAATAGAAATGATGCCCTTGGCATCTCGTACAAGGCCACTTAAACAACAGCAAGCCTCTTCTTGATGTCCACTGCCTTATTTGGGCCTTTGTAGTGCAGAATCAAGAAAGACCCTTTTATGTAAAAAATCCATGTTCCATGATCACATCCATTAGGATAGAAAGAAGAAAAGAAAAAGGTAGACTTTCCTGGTATTTAATCTAAGGATATGAGGTAGGGATGGATGGCTTTTTTCCAGTTGACACTTTATCATTCTATGAATTAGTCATGATGGTCAAATTATCTTCAAATATGTAAAGCGCAACCTTTTAAGTAGACTAATTTACGAGCTTGCTTCATGGCCCTCTGCATCAATTTACCACTTAGTCCTAGATTAAAGGACTGAGTTTGCCTCAGTGAGGTGGCACTGAGGACGTGACAGCAAAGGGGTGTGAAAGCAGCATTTGTCTCTTTCCTCTTGCGAGAGCAGGGTGCTCCTTTCACGTGTCACAGGGAGAGAAAACTTGATCACCCTTTCCATAGCACAGGCTCAAAAAGAACATAATTATCTTCCATATTAACTCAGAGAACAAGAAACAAGGACAAGAGAGGATGTCAGGGGTTAAAAATTTTCAAGTTTTGATCTCTTCCAGATCTGATCTGGGTTTAATTCGTTGTTTAACAGCAGAATTTGGCCCAAAGCATCACTGTCCTGTGGGGATGTTACACAATTCACACGGTGGGTAGTTTGGTCACTCAGCAGTACCCACTTAAACCAGGTCATCAGTAGCAAACCCACAAAGATTATGTTAAAAAGCAAACCCAGGGCTACCTGCGCAGCTACTTGCAAGAGCGACTTGTGTTTTATTACTTTATTTTGTATATTATTTTACCATTATTCCTGTTATTTTCTTTTTCTGTTACTGTTCTATTAAACTGTCTTTGTCTCAATCCACAAGGTTTGGGTGGTTTTTTTTTTCCTTTTCCCCTCTTTTCCCCACCCTTCTGGGGAGAGGGGGAGAAGTGGCTTCATGGTCCTAGCTGCCGGCTGGTGTTAAATCACAACAGTGGGAAATAATACATGGATAAAGGCTGCAAAGGCAGGTCTGGGACACGTGAGAAGGAAAACCCCAAGTCGATATAAGCTGCAAGAGTTTCTATTATGCACCAGCGAAGGAGACTGAAACAGGATGTTTACCTCTTCCACCCACATTTCAAAGAATTTTTATTAATTGGCAAAAGTTCAGAAAATATTAGTTTGTGACACAGAAAATTTACCTTATTGCTTTGGACTGAGGCAGTCCAATCTGCAAAGTGTATCCAGAACTTTATCTAGACTTGATCAGTTAAGATTCTTTCTATGTTTACAAAAAGAAACACCCATATATTTACAGGTGGAACCAATCTATCAGATAAAGTTTTAAAAAAAAAATTTCAATGACAGCAAGATTAATCTAGCCAAATTCAGGCTAAGAGGAAGGAGAATATTTCTTTCAACATTGATCATTGGACCAAGGTGGCTCGCAATGTGCAAAGTCCTTAGCTTTTCAGAAGAGAGATACTTGAGTTCAGCCAAAAAATAAGTAAAATGAAATTACATGACCTACGTGACAGGGAAAGTCAGATTCAAGGATCATAATGATTCATCCAGCGTTTAACTGGACTGATCCATGCCGCTCTGAGAGTCACGATTAGGACGCCTGCCAGATGTTCTTCAGGGCTGGGAGTTCCTCAGCCTCTGGCTGCAGTGGGAAGCCCTCTGTGAAAGGCTCCAATAGGATTTTTGCTTGTTCAGCACCTCCCCATTCGTACATATTAATTTGCAGCATCCCAGATGTGAAAAGCTGTTGTCCCTTAATGATCTGGGAACTGCACAGAGTCAGGACTTCCGCCATTCCCACAGAGACTATTTCTAAAATTTATCCTATGCTACATTATTCAGGTTTCTACAAAAATATTCAGCTTTTTTCAGTGGTCCATATATAAGTCTTCTTTCTGGAGTATGCAACCAGATGCTTAGGTATTAACTACTTCATAGAGAAACAATGTGAAACTGGAGCCAGGTGTGTGTACTAGTGAATGCCCCAAGAAATAAACTTTCAACCATTGATGAAATTAAAAAAACATCATCTGGCACTTCATCTGGAAGCAGAGGCCAGATTACAAGAAGTAACACTCAAAATCCAAGACTGAAGAATGGTTTCTGGCACGAACCACAAAAGGAAAAGGATGATGGGGATGGACACACCTCTGGCTTCCATAGTCCCTACACTGTGTGCGGCGATATTTGATGTTGCATTTCATACTTAAGAAACAGATTGCCATAAAGGTGCAACAATATGGCCCAAGACAAATTAACAGATGCTCTCTCTGCTTTTTCCGAGTCTCCTGTGGCAGGCAACTTTGGATTTAACTGCTAAAAAAGCACTTAACCATAATCTGATGCCAGATGTTTAAGAATTGAGGGGGATTCTCAGTAAAGGGTTCCCGTGGAGGAGAATCAGCACGCAGCTTCAGGGGTGAGGTGCCAGGGTCAGCAGAGTAGCAGCCTCCTCCCAGGAGACAGAAATTGAAAACAGTGGGGCAGAAAGTTGGAGGCTTCTGCTAACTGCAGTCAAGAACACTGATTAAATAAAGAAGAAAAAAAAAAACCCAACAAACCACGAAGTAACAAAACCCACCCCAGTACAGGTGAAAACATCATTTCCTTCACATTATAAAACACAGAGAGGCAGCACAGAGTTCTGGCAAGAGGGACAAAAACAATCCCGTGTAACTGGAAGTCGGGAGACCTGCCAGAAACGTGCTTTGTGTTTGCAGAATTCATTTAAATCCATGAGTCTTCTCATAATTTAAATCCATGGGGATTTTCCCTCCCCAGGAAGCTAATTAAACTACACAGCATGTTTTGTTAGCTAACAAGAAGCCTATATCCTTTATGGGCCTATGAAAAACCCCACAAAAGCCAGGCTATCACAAGCAGGCACTGCAAGCACACTGCTGATGTGGCCAATAGGTACCGCAGTGTAATATCAAACACACCAGTGCTTCTCAAATGTGCTTCAAGGCTTTTGCTGCCTTTGTTTTATTTTAATTTTCAGTTTCGATCTGTTTCCACCTATTGCAGATGTTTATTTTTGACGCAGCTGGTCAGTTGCAGGCACAGATGATACCACTCCATATACAGGGACATTGCCACTCTGCGAGTATTTATGCAATAACCAAGCGAATAATTCTGGATCTCCTCTGCCTGAGCACAGGCAGAACCAGAGGAGGTGGGTCTGTAGCGACCTGTGTTTGGGAGGAGGGGGAAAAAAAAAAAAAATATATATATAGAGAGAGAGAGAGAGGGAGTGACTTTTGTGCTGCCCCCTTCCCTCTGGGAAGAGCCCCCAAACCTGTGCTGGCAGCATCACGTGCGCAACCCCTTGAGCTGAGCGAGCTCCCTGCAGGCCATCACTCTCCAATACCAGGAGCTAACACTTCACTCACTCTGTCATTTTCTTTGATGATTTTTGTCCCCGCGCACGATCAACATCGTGTTTCAAAATCTGCACCGCTTGCTTCTGCTGTACATGACCTTGGAGGTTTAATTGCAAGCAGTCCGTAGCTTAGCCCTGAGCTCAGCATCCGGACAAAGGCCGGGATATAGTCAGTCCTCACGGGAAATGCGCGTACTGCAGAAGAGCAGCCCGCAATCTTCCTCCTATGCCCCTGCAGATATGGGGCACGTCCTGCCCTTGTGCAACTCAGCCTCAACCACTGGCGGTGATGGAAGCACACCTCTCTGCCCAGGCTTCACAGGCCAGTTTAGATCAGACCATAGCATTTGTATGGCTGGGATAAGAAGGATGAAGCAGGATTTTAAAGAAATCTAGTCTTTCCAAGGTGTCGTGGTGGACTAAGACGCACGGTACAGGAAAACAGCTGGTGGCTGAAAGAAGTCTTGACTTAGGTTAGTTTTGTTTTTGAGGATGTCTTGCCTCACATTTTGACCAGTCTCTCTAGCTTAAATCAGCAGGCCTGACCATTAACCACGATGTTAATTTTCACATGCTTTGGCTACTACGAGATTATTGTCATCTTCCCTGCAGGTCCCAAATCCTCCTCCTCTCTCAGCGCATCGAATATAACAACCCTATTCTGCTTTTTGTGTCACAAGCGGCTGCCCAGGCTGAGCCCATCCTCCCTTCTGCCAGCAGCTCTCCCTCCTGCAAGCAGGAACCGCTCCCAGGCAAAACCTGGAAAACCCAGTCTGGGTTTTTCAAGCAAGCAGGACACACTAGAAGACTTGATTCTCTTTGGGGAAGAGACGTTTTTGTTCTGCTCCTGGCAGAGCACACTTCCAACCAGCTTGGTTTCTCAGTACTATTACAATAGAAAAGTATTGATAGTACTAGTACTATTACAAAGTATAAAAAGTCTGCGCATTAAGGTCCATTCTTCACCATGTCACTTATGCCTCTTTTTTTTTTTTTTTTAAAGCTCCATGCACAGATGTGAACATGGGTACATATACACAGTATGTTATCTTTCTGTGGCCTAATATGGAAGAACCTACAGACAATAGAAAATAATTTGTGCACCTTTTCACCCCATAAATTGTTTTCAAACATTTGGGGAGGGAAAGAAAGAAAACCAGGATGTAGAAGGAGTCTTTCCAACAATTTCCTGTTTTCTCTCTCTAACCTGCCATGTGGAAACTTCTCCTGAGAGAGAGATGCGTGTGCACTAAATGCATTTAACTACCATCAGAGGTTCCGTTTTTCCCCTACTAAGAATAAGGAAGTGCCTCACAGGGCATGCATTTTGAGATATGGCATACCTGAATTATTTCTCTTCCATTTTAAGAATACAGCACCAATAGTCAAGCAGCAAATACTCCCTCCATGGCCCACTGGAGGAAGAGCCAGATAGCTTATTTAAAATTCAACACGTCAGCCAGAAAAAAAAAAAAATGCAGCCAGAGAGAAAAGGCTGTGCATTTCTGCTAACTGTCTCAAAACAAGACAGAAGTCAGACTCAGGCCACATCAGAGGTGACAGCGATGACCCAGAGCGAATCCTGCCCAGCCATCTCACAGAAACCCTCATCCTCTCTGGCTGCGGGGTCTCAGCCCCAGCAACAGCCTGCACCTCACCCTCTACCCAACCGCCATGACGACAGCAAACCCGTGTTCAGCTTTCTTTCCTTCTGGGGAATAAAGTAACTTCTCTGCTTCGTATGGTCCTGGGAAGTGCATTTATCGATACTTGTAAGTGTGTAAGTATTGCAGTGGTGTTACACTCCCTAGAGAGAGAGAACTAATACCCTCAGCTTTGTAGACTGGATACGAAGCTGATTCTTTTTGCGTTACCCTCATGTTTAATTTCAGTCTGGGAAGCTTGACCATAGTTTTCCCTAATATTAATGAAAGGGCCTAGCTGAACTACAGACTTAATATAAATCAATTAATAATATATTCATTACAGAATTCACAGAATTCACAGAATTGTTAGGGTTGGAAGGGACCTCTGGAGATCATCTAGTCCAACCCTCCTGCCAGAGCAGGGTCACCTACAGCACGTTACACAGGACAGCGTCCAGGCGGGTTTTGAATGTCTCCAGAGTGGGAGACCCCACCACCTCTCTGGCATGTTTAATTTCAGTCTGGGAAGCTTGACCATAGTTTTCCCTAATATTAATGAAAGGGCCTAGCTGAACTACGGACTTAATATAAATCAATTAATAATATATTCATTAAGTGGTTTATTAATGATATCTCTTAAAAACACTGATGTTACCCTGCGCTCAAACCAACATTAACTCCAACCCAGCTCTGGACAGTATTTCTAAAGGACAGTTGTCTGGGGAAACACACAACTAACACAGAGAGACAGCATGGACATCTGTGGATACGGTTACAACCATGTTTCCAACACTGACTAGGAACAATAATGGTCTGCTGCTGTTCAGTCCAGCAAGCTCACTTATAGTATTTGAACCTTTAGGCATCATTTAGGTCCTCAGACCTATGTACAAATCACATTATTTTCATATGTATAGTAGAGGTCTATACATGCACACACTTATATATGCACAGCAAGGAATTTTCAAGAGCTCAAAATGACTGTTATGCATTTCTGCGAGTCTTGAGGAGAACTTCCAAAGCATTTCACATCACAGCGAGTTCATTGTATGTGTACAAGAACTCATGACAAGCAGCTTAGGAAGAAATAAATGCAGATAAAAGGACAATATGTCCCACCACTATGAAAACCAAAATTAAAAATGCCAAGAGCTTTTTGGCCAGCTCACAAGGGAGCCTTACATCCACACACGTTCCTATTGCATATTGTACATGTCCCTATTAATGTTCACGCTTTACACTCTGAATTGCAGAGCGCTTCATGCTCACTGTGAAGGTAACCACAGCGGTCCTCGTGCTGGTGTAATTTCACATGATTGTTTTGTACTGACTGCTTTCACTCTAGCATAATACTTTTTTGAGAGCAGATTAACAAGACACAATACATCATAATATGCTTATTTCCTCAAAATGATACTGAAAAGCCAATAGGTGCTCCAATGTACTCTTGCCTGCACTCCAGTACAATGGCATGATCCAGAGGCTTTTGTGGCACATATTTCTTTTTGGCACAGGGATTGAAAACTTGTAATTTATTATCAATGGAGTTGCTTGTGATGGAAAAGTATTGCTGACTGCCGGGGAAGGTTTCTTCTACTCATTTTTCTCATGACTTGGGATATAATGGTCTTTTTCTTCAGTCTTACATACATTAAAATTTTGTCTTTTGTTAGTTGATACAAAAATATACATGTATAACAGTTACCTTTTAATTAAATGTGACATTACATGTTTTGAAAGTCGGGTGGCCAGTCTCCTCAAGGCAATCTCCTTTTCATCCTGCCAGGTATCTTTCACAAAGCTGACATTTAGAAATAGATTCTTTTAAAAATATCCTTTTACAGATCAGTTTTCTAATTTCACACAGGATCTTCCTTGTGCTTTCTACTTCTCCTGCTGGTTTTCGCTTTTGCAACTTCTGTTCACAATATCATTCTGCTAAATTCTGCCCATCATTCTGCTAAAGCCATGCATGAACAAAACTATCAAAAATAAGGATTGTTTTAACGCTGTTTGAAATGGATGTCTTTGCTTTTGTTCCTCAAAATTGCAAGAAGTAGTAATAAAAATGGAGCCAGCTGGGTGGGACTAGTAAGAAACTTAAGAGAGTGAAGAGGAGCAGCCTGAACTCCATCCTGGGAGCTGCTGCTGGTGATAAACCCAGCAATGAAGCTTGCTATGTAAAGGAAAGAATGGACTGTAGAGAAAAGAATGGACTTCATCTTTAGGGACTTGGAAGGGCCTCTCTGACAGACAGACACAGATGCTTTTAAAACATATAAATCTGTCCAAGCAACTCTGGAGGAGCCTGAAGTTTTGAACATAAGCATCCTCCTTTTAGCTGGTAAATATCAGTTTAGTATATCACAGTTTAAGTATCTTCCATTTATCTTGTCTGAAATCTTACCCTTCTGTTAACGATATCCTGATTTTCCTTTAAAAATGTCTTGGCTGTTTTATTTTTATAGATTGATAACTACACATGTCTACTGCTGTAATCATTCCATCTCCTCTGCATTTTTAGCCTTGCATCCATTAGGTCTGTATATATATATTCAAATAGGCTCTTCAATCTCTGAATTTCTTGACAGAGCAATCTAATTTTTATAATTTATATTTTTTTGTAGTAGCAACATTTCACTCCCAGTAAATTACCAGTTTGTTGTTATCAGCGAGTGCAGTAATAGAGCTCAACACTATTCACTGAGAAGCAGCAAGAATCCTCCTTTTACTTGACAATGTAATAAAACCCATGTGATGTCAAGAAGTCACATAAAAATTCTTGAGGCAGCACCGATTTGCAGCATCTGGGGGAGGCAGGGGTCAAAAGTGAAAGCCTACTGGAATGGTGCAGTGCCTTCAGTGTCAAATAGTAAAGGCTTTGTGGTAAATATTTCTCAGATCCATACTTCAGTATATATCGTGTTAATTATAGCAAAGTAATTTGGCTCAAATAAGCACACAGAATTAGTTTTTGTTGCATTATTGATTATTACATTCTTTAAAGCTGTAAGGAGATTTAATACTGAAACCTGGATGCATGTTTCCCTTCAGTACTGCCTAAAATTACAGATGGGTGAAAGAAAGACTTACAATGAACCGAACATTTTTGAAGGTGAACATAAACATTTTGAACTGAATTGAAATACAAATTTTGGGGTTTATTTTGTCCAGAAATGAAAGGCCTGTTGTTTTGGTTTTGGGGTGGGTTTTTTAGGGGGGAGGGTGGACATGGGGAGGTTGTTAACTATACTGTTCTCCCTGCATGTTTTCTTTCTATCTAAAGTTACTTGCCAAATTCAACATATGCTGGTAAATAATTTTGCTCTCATTAAAAGCAGCTTTTAGCAAAGCTGCTTTCCCTCAGTAAAACACCACTCCTCTGTCATCTGTGAACGAGCAGAGATGTGCTGCTGGATGGGGCTGGAGGGTGCCAGCTTCAGCTGCATCCTCTTCCTGGTGGACCAGCAAGATCTCTGGGTTCATGTGGATGGTTTTGCAGTTGAACACCCAACCATGCCTGAGGACGTGCAAATCCTGCACAGACACATAGGTGGCACAGGCCAGCTCTAGCCACGTCCTTGGGGTCAGGTGCCTCACAGCTGAGAAGTGAAGGGTTTCTGCATCCCACTGAGCCCGAAGAGATGTGTATGTACCCACATACATGGTGAATAGTGAATACAGGCAAAGTTAATCTGGCTGACTCTATTCTTAAGCGCACTCAAAATCTGCTGCCATGAAAAGGTGGTCAAGAAAGGTGCCACCTCTTGGGTGCTTGCTATGGTATCCAAGAGGGGGAGTGGGTGATGAAAGCAACAGTTTTGGACTCTCCTCAGGCAGTATACAGACACTGCATGGTAACAGCTTTTGGAAAGGCACCAATGGCTTCTTGCTGAAAGTAAGCAAGGAGCAGCTTCCTGAGCCATCTCTCAGCCATACTTGTGCCTCATCCACTGTATTTGTATCATGAGCCATTCCCTTCTCAAGGGTCTTTCCATACATCAAGAGTCCTTGCTCTTCTCAAATGCTGAGGCAGTCAGCAGATGCCAACCAATACAGTGTGGTCAACCCTAGAATTATATTTGATATATATGGAAAAGACATTGGGTCATTTGTACAACTTACTCCAGGGGAGATTCTGATTGGACACAAGAGGAAATTTTTTCACAATGAAATCCATCAGCTATTGGAATAATCTCCCCAGGGAAGTGGTGGATTCCCCATTACTGGACACTTTTAAGTTTTGGCTGGACAGGGAACTGGACCATCTTGTCTAGATGATCCTTGAGGTCCCTTCCAACCTGGTATTCTATGATTCTAAGCATGAGCACAAAGCACCATTTTGCACAGGCTTGTCAAAATGGTGGACCAAATCTTTAGGCAGCATAAATCAGCATGGCTCCATCGGTTTCAGAGGTGCTTTCCTGAGACTAACTACTAGTCCATAAGTCATTGCGTATTTTTAAAAAAGAACAAAATACAACCCACAGCACCTTGCTGTCTGCTGAAACATTAGGTGTAGATATTCTTTAAGCAAATCCACTTAAAGCACACTTCGAATTCAATGTAAAATCGGAGGCCACAGAGGAATAAGTGATAAATACAACATAGTTAAGTCATTAAACTGCTATGATTAACTCACAGCAGGTCCTTGATTTTGCCTGCATCCAGGTCCCCTCCTCATCTCTGAGCCCCAACTTTGAGACACAGACTTTTAGAACAGATAGGAATCTTACAACAACAACAACAAAATCTCATCTCTTTACAGAGGCACTGGAAATTGCAATAAAACTGATGCTATACAAGTTTCTTAGCTCTTGCTGACTGCAGAAGTGGGTGAAGCACCCCAGGCACCTGGGTTCATGTCTGCCTGCATTGGGCAACTTCCCCCATCCTGGGCGTACGAATACGTGTCTAATTCAATTCAGATTCACTTAGCAGAAGCAGAGCAGCCGCCACACAAGACTGAGGGACCAAAGCTCTTAGACAAGAGATCAGGGCATTTGCCTCAGAGAGAATTACCAGAGGTGTCTGTAAGTTCCAGATCTACACAATTCAGAGCAGGTCCCTCAGCCTGGATTTCCCAAACCCCAGACAAGTGTCCCAGCCACTCAAATACTGACTACATTAGAAAGGCAAAAATCTTCAGAACAAAAATTTCAGAGGTGCTTGTTTTCATTGCAATGCATTAAAAAAAAAATTTCAAAATGTCAACTTAAAAAAAAAAAAAAGCAGACTCTCTTTTACCAGCCCTCCATGTTCTGGTGGTATCAGCATTACAAGCCTAAGCAGAGGCTTTGCATCAGTGAGCCCACCACCTGCTGTCTTCTCATCCGTGCCCTGCCTATCTCCACAGCTGCTCATGGAGGAGCTTTGAACCCTCTCTGTGATTTTGGCTACTAGCTGGGCCTGTAAGGTGCACACACAAACTGGAGGGGCACAAGGGCTTGCTAAGTCCCTGGGCAGGCCCCATGACAGGGACAGGCTCAGGTCTGTGCTTAAACTGCCAGGCACATCCTCAGGGTCCTCTTTCAAGAGCCAGTCTTGGTCGAGGAGGCAGTAACTTGTCCTCCTAGATCACTGTTTGAGCTGCAGCAATCTTCAGATACCTTGTCTGCCCAAAGACAATGAGGGATCCATCAGCTGTTACTCAACTACCCCTGCACTTGATCCACCCAGGATACAGCCAAGAGCTACAACATGCCTGAGGCACTTGCATTTTTAGCTTACTCTACCTAAATATCTACTTTTGGACAGCACTGTTGTCGCTGAAGATGCTGTCCCCCATAAAGGCTTTGGGAGCAGAGGTAGGAACAGATCGTGTCACTCCTGGCCCTGGCATGAGGCAATGCTTCCATTTGCTTCTCCAGATCCCTCTCTGGCCATGGTCAGAGACTGCTAATATTGCTGTTTCCGAAAGAAGTTTTCATTCTACCCAATTTGCATTCTCACCCTGGCCTTTTCAGCAGGGAAAATATCTTAATAACGGTGTTATGAATTTCTGGGTTAAGACATTGCAATTTAATAAAAACAGGAATTCAGTCCTGCTTAGAAACCTCTAGCAGGAGGAACACGTTCTCATTCAACCCGTGCCACCAAAAGGAATACATAATGTAACTGGTGAGATGCTATGTGAAGGCAATGTGTTGCTATTAGTCTTAAGCATGCCACACTGTGCAAGTCTTTCTAGAAAGACATGCTCATGGAATCAAAGGTGGGAGGCAAAAACTGCAAATGAATGTGGGTAAAGCACAAATCTGGGAATGAGAAGACCAAAGTTGAAGACCTTCATTGACCTTCTTGAGCTCACGGTTTAACACCCTTAAGACTCAGTTTCCCTGTAGCAAACCAAGAGTAAAGCTGGATTTCTCCTGGGGCACAGTTTGCTTATATTCCCCTATAGAAATACAAAATAGATGAGCAGCATTATTGCGGTAACTTGAAATACCACACACTGGAAGCTATTTTAGCATAAGTTAACATGATAAAAGCTTGAGTCTTAGGCAAACCCCAGAGGGATACTGAGTTTAGCAGGTCAAAAGGAAGGCCTTTCAAATCCCTTTTGTATTCATAAAGGCATGAGGTTCAGAGAAAGCTCTTTAAAATTCCATAAAGCCGAAGAAAACAAACAGTCTGGTGCTTGGGGAGACAGGGATAGTGTTCAGGTTGGAAACAGCGGGTGCAATCAGCATTTCTCTGTCATAGACAGAACACTGACATCCTTTTTGCAAAGAAAAGGAGAGATTGGTAACTCCAGCACAAACTAAAGGCTTAGACTATATGGTCTAGATTAAATAGTCTAAACAGCCCCTCCCTCTTGCCCTACAGAACAGTTCCCATTAACTCACAAGTGTGTGATATTTTTCAGTAATCATAAGATCATTCAGGCTGAAGGGACACCTCAGGATGTCTCTAGTCCAACCCTCTGCTCAAAATGGGGTCCAAACCAAGTTCAGACTAGCTTGCTTAGGACTTTGTCCATTTGGTCTTAATAAAGACAAACAGATTGCTTTTTCTCTCTCTTCAATGGCTGAAGCAAGTTAATATTAGGTTTGATGACAGTGCTGCAGTCATAGCAAGCAACTACAAACCAGAAGGGATATTAAGCCAAAAGTGTGACTGTGTAGTGACACTATAAATAAGCACCTTGTAAAAATCAACCCCAGGAACAGACCAATAAAGTTAGAGGAAAAAGCAACAACAAACTCAAAAATCTATTCTGCATTCCATGCAGAAAGTTAGTATATTAATCAACAGTATTTTGTCTTCCTTAAATAACCTCTCTATGTTTTGCATTTGGATCTTCATGGCAATGTACTTCACCTGACCTTAACAGTGATTTAACAAATGAAGTCCCTAGTTCCTACATTTTTAGGTATTTGCCAGAAACAGAAGTTTTGCCAGCCTAACCCCAGCCTGCTTCAGCTGCTGGAAAATCATGATTTGCCCCAGGTGGGAACTCAGCCCGAGAGGATGGAAAAGGTTGCTTGGACACACCTGCGTTCAATTTTTGTTTCAAAGTTTCACAAAAAAATCCAGTTTCATTGCAATACAGAAAAAATCATCCATACCAGCTCAGTTTTAGTTTTAACACTGGATTTACCCAACTCAAAATTTGAATCCTCCAGGAGATTAAGTCAATGTAAATATCTGTAAGTGTGAAAGAATACTAATGAGCTACTGTCCTGGTCATATGGTAGAGAAGAGGCATGCCGATATGTTTTATGTTATACACTTAATGCTGGACATTAAGTTTCAGCGCACCCAGCCCTACCAGAACCTACTGCATCTGTGATACTTTGAACAAAAGAAGATATAAATACTTATGTGTATATACACACTCATAGGTGTATACAGATACACATACAAATTAATAATAGTAACAATGACCCTCTTCTTACATCTCTAAACAAAGGGAGCCTTCTCACAAATCACCTAAAGGGAATAAATGAACCAGAAAATATTTAAATAAAGCTCAAATAAAAGCAATAACTTTTCACAAGCCAATTACATCAGCAACACACCCTGGACTGGTAAAGGATAGGCCTTTATCTATTATTACATTTTTTTCAGTCAGTATTTAATAATACACAGTCATTTTTAATGATAAGTATGGAAATAACTAACACTTCAAAGCATATAACTTGTTGGGGATTTACTTCCTTTGCCACTTAGTAGGTATTAATTTGTTCATGAGACAAAAGGGCAAAAGTTGCCACTGAACTCAGGCAATGTTTTGTTATGAATGACAATTTAACCAGATTTTCTCAAGACAGGCTGGCCTGTTGCCTTGAGATTTGATAATAAAGTGCACTGGTAGTACATTTAAGGAAAGAAACATCATGAAAACAGATTAAAACAATTTAGAGACAGAGCCCAGAAGTTTTTCCGTGGAGCAACAAGGACTCCAGGTACCCCTAAAATAGATTTTTCCAGCATCAGTAGAATTACACTAGAAACCACCAGGGTATCATTTCATACCTTGGGTGCCGGAAGAGACCCAGACTCACAAAGTTTCTGAAATTATGCCTAACATAAAGCATTTACACGGCAAGGCTGAAGTCAGTTGGATTATTAGCTGCTTGAAAATAAATTCCTACACACTCACATAACTTTAGCTCCATATCTATATACTTTTCTATTATTACGTTGAATTACTGACCTCACATCGCAGTCTCAGCCCTTCTGCGCAGACTGGCTGACTTGCAGAGCTCAGCTGTGACAACTGCCTCATTATCTCACCCTGTTGGGAAATAACGAGTTTATTTCCTTCCAGCTCCTCTCCCAGTAGTTGGGGGCTTTTCCTGAAGATATTTGTGACAAGTGATTGTAAAATTCCACAGGCTAATACTCCTAAGAGATTTTTCCAATCTGTTTTTGTTACCAAGTGGGAATTCCAACCCCACCTCTATTCTGTTAAACCCAGGGGACACAAATTAGAAAAAAAGAAAAAAAACCATACCCTTCAATAGCAAAGTGTTTAGTAATATTCCTTAAAAAAAAAGAGACAGAATAGAGAAAGTCTTCTATTAAGGACTTACACAATATGAAGCTAATGTTACAAAAGGCCCGCCATGCCAGTATACATCTGATTTAGGATATGATGAATATGTAAGCCACAAAACCTTCTCTTGCTTTCTTTACTTCTGTTCTGCTTTTTGAGGCTGTAGCTCCAATTCTGCTGAAGAGAGCAGAAGATAAAGATTGCAGGTTTTAATACACACCATATTTTCTCTTGATTTAACACAATAGAAGGAGGAGAGCCCAGACTCCACTACAGCCACCCCGGGGCACCTCAGCAACTTGCTGGACCCCATCCAGAAAGGTGGAAAACTAAAAATGGGAAAAGTGGCAGCAACCAGAGAGGAAAGAAAACAGGAGGTAAAAATTCATCACGGACTCTCTTCACTGTGCACCCTAAGAAAATTATCCCTGAGTACTGCGCTCATCCCAGCACTGGTTATTTCTGCTGTTGCCAGCCCCAGGGATGCTCTGGTGAAGCTGGGGTGCTGGCTACAGCTGGAACTGGCACGCTGCACTTGGTCACCATTTAGATGAGGCTGAAGTGTGAAATCCTTTGGCCGTTGGCTGATTAGCATGCTAGGAAATGTTTAGCACCCATCTGCCCTGGGCATCCATCTCCCATCCAGCAAGCAGGATCTTAGCACCCAGAAGGGCAGAGAAGGGGAGGGCTTTGGGGCCAAGGAGCTGCACCATGACATTTTCCAGAGGCTGAAAACCTGAAAGCTTTGAATCCAAAGGCAGTCCCAGAAACCATAAATCCGCTCTGATTAGTCCTCTCCCATGATACTTTTGGAAAACATTTCCACTGCCATCCTCAACCAGAATTTTCCCCGGTTTTCCCAGAAGCACTCCCACCTCCTACGGAAAGTCACCTGGCTTGAAGAGAAGCTACTGACACGGGCGTTCCCCCTGCAGAGTGCCGTGTGGTGGTACATCTGAGAATTAAAGTCCTAAAAAGTTTCAGGCAGAAGGCAAAATCATACTTGGCTCTTGTAAAAGAAACTATTGGCTGACCCAGGGAGCTGTGTGGAGAGAAGGGCATCACCCGATGGAAGGGACGTGCCTCTCCTTCGTCTTCACTTCTGCCAGTTTGGCCCTTCACTTCTAAACTGGACATCATTTTAATTGAATGATATTTCATATAAGAAAAAAAAAAAAGGCAAAACCTTGGTTTGGAGTTTTGAAGTTCTGTTTGTTTGGGTTTTTTTTTATATTTCAGTAAGAAAATCTTTGGGTTTAAAATGCAGATTGTGTTTAACCTGTGTCCTTTTTTCCATTAAGTTTTTCAGTTTGGCAGTAACATTAAAGAGCCAGTTATCACTCAGCCCTGGTTATAGCTCCAGCCCCGCAAGACCCGTTGTCCTGGTTTTAGGTAAAACAGAACTAATCTTCTGTTCAGTACTTTTACTTTGCAGCTAAGCCTCTTCTAACTAACTGAACTCTCTGAAACTCTTTGAAATTAACAGCATATTGTGAAGATACTGTTGATTCTCAGAATGATAAGATCTGATTTGCTGTAATTTATGCCAAGGAATGGTATGCAGAGAGGCTCTTGTCATACTTATTGCTGTAACACCCAAGGCCAGATCACTTTGTTATTTGCCCCGTTGGAGGGTCAGAAGTGTAGAGGGGTGACACTTGTGGGGAGGAGTGGACAGGACAGGTGACCCAAAACTGACAAACAGAGTATTCCATCCCATCTGCATCATGCTCAGCAAAAAAGCTGAGGGATCAAAGGGTCAGCTCTCTTTTCTTCAATGTCTGGTGTCCGAGGAGGACTCGGTTCATCTGCTTTTGATTCCGATCCATGTGTTCCTGAATCCAGATCCAGCACCGCTTTCCCAGTGCCTGCTGGTGATGTGATTGTCATCTCAGGAGCTCAATATTGATTTTGTATATATTTCATTATTTTCTTTTTATTTTATTATTAATATTTTCATTAAAGTAGTTCAGTTTCTTCTAAACTCAGAAGTCTCTTTCTCTCTCTCCCTCCTCTCCTTGAAGAGAGAGGTGGGGGAGACCATCTGCTGTTCATCTCAGCAGCCAGTCTGGCCCAAACCACAACACCCGTGAAGCCCAGAGGTGGGCACGGTGAGCATCTTCTCTTAACACAACAGGTATGGCACCGCTGGAGTCATCAGGGTGTGAAATGCAGTGGTGCTTTACAAACACGGAGACTGCTCTCTAGAAACACGCATGGGGGTTATGGCAAGCATAAAAAGGACTTTTATTAAATGTAATATTTTAACTCAGTACCGGTCTGGTCTGCCACACCAGAATTCTTTCTGAATCAGATGCTAATGAAACCTCTGCTGACTCAGTAATGAGAGAGAAAGCAGACACAGTGAGAGGGAAAAAAATTAATGCGAGTTTCACCTAGTGCAAGCCCCCATTCCTTTATCAAGTGTGCCACCTCTGCCAGAGGAGATGGTAAATCTGCTGAAAAGGAGCAATTTGCTATGCAAAGTGGCTGCCACAAGAGGGAGGTCCCACTGCACCACAGCTGGGCTAGCTCATCTCAGCTGCATGGAGCATCCCTGACATCTTCCATCCTCCTGCCATGAAAGCCTGGTAGCCACCAGCTTCTCTGGTGCCACCAGCTGTTTCTCGAGCCCATATTACACATGAAGGATACCGTGCCCCTGAAACCTTCTCCCTTCCCTCACCACATCTCCTCCCTGCCTCTGGAGAAGCCATCTGGGGCCAAGGGCAAAAAGGCATTTTGATTGTAGGTCACTCCTGACCTGGGCCAAGTGTCAGCTAAGTAGGAGTACAGTAGGAGCACATCACAGGCAAGCGATGCCACCTTCTTGGGAGCAGAAGGGAGGGACAACTCTTGTGAGTAGTATCTGTTCATCACTTTGGGAGTAACAGAGACTGAGGCTAAGGGGGAAGCAGGCTACTGTGGCACAACTTCAATTTATTAAAGAATCTCTTAAGATGCCTAATCATTGTATTTCTCTTCCCCAAACAAACTGCTTCTGTTCTGTCTTAGCTCACTCTCATGCTCTGTGAGTTTTGTGCACTATCATGATGCTGTTTTAATGCTGCATTTTATTCTTTTTAAAAGCTCACTTGGAAAGCCTAAGAAAAAAATAATGCAAAGTATTTCATTAATATGGCTTTACATTCCTAACAATGGCACAGGAGCATGTTTTGGTTGTTTTTTTTTCCAATAGAAATCAACTGTGTGTAGGGCCTTGAGATAATTTTAAATTTTTCTAGTTCTGACTTCCAGTCACCCTCTCACCTCTTGTCTTCTGACATAGACAGGCACCTTCACAAGGATCTTCTGACTCTGCAAGTGCTTTATGGGGAGATCCCCCAAAGTCCTGGTCACTGAGCCCATGATCTCGCAGAAGCATTGGGGTTATTTGACACAAACCCATGACTAGTGTAGCTTCTCAGAGTCTCATGGAAGTCATTAAAGTTTTAAGACCTTGTAGCTGTGGAGGGTCTGGCTTGTGCAGATGCAGGCAGCTCCTCTGGGAGCTTTGCGCATTTTAGGAAGAGGTTAAAAGCATGCAAGATCCTGATTGGATTGTCAGGAATGGAGTCCATGACTGGAAGCCATAGAATACATGATTGGATTGTCAGGCAGTTTTCCCTCTGTCTTTCTATATTTAAAAAAAAAATCCGCCTTGTTTTTCAGGAAAAGAGATTCTAGACAAAAGTGAAACAACATTTCCACACAGAAATCTAGAACCTCTAGAACCCAGAATGAAAGAGGAGGAAATCCAGCAGCAGCAGCATCCCCTCTGTCTGGAGGGGCTGGACATGAGACAGCAAAAATGTTCAACTTCAGTGAAGGATGTTCTTCTCCTGATCTTCTCATACTGTGCCCTTTATTGCTGGCTTTTCTGGCACCTCTTATGAAGCTGAGAGGACCATGCTGGAATTTCTCCTCCAGACCAGGGGTGAGCAGGTGTGTAACATAGGAATGGAACTCACCAAAAATGTGCCTCCCCAAGAAAATATTCCTCTCCTACTCCAGAATTTATGCAAAAAACCTTCTCTCCTCTTGATTTTCTACGTACATTCTCCCCTATTTTCTCTTCTTGCCCTTGGAAACGTCACAATCTTTGTTTTTGCACTTCATTAACTCTTCAGATAGGGAGTGATGGGTTGAAAAAAATGTTGTGCAGTGTCTGTTCCCTACAAAGAGTAGGAGGCATGGGTGAAGGTTGTTGTCTCTGGTTACAAATAAAAATGGTTTTCCCAACGCCACTTAGTTACTCATGCAGTGCCAGCACCACAGGGCTGTGGTGCACACCACTTTTTGGATGAACAAGAGCCTCCTCCCCTCAAACCTGTCAAGGCCAGCAATGGGGAGGGATGATGCAGGAGCAGCATAAATAATCAGACCAGCACCTCTGCCAAACACCTACATGCCATGTTTGGGGAGCACTGATGGACTCGCATGGATCCAGGATGGCTCTAAGCATGTGCTTAGCCTGAGACGTGAAGTTGGTGAAGACGGTAGTGAGCTGACAGACATGGGCCTGGGTTTTGCCCGAGGCTGGGGTCTTAATAATGGCATTGTTTCCCATAAGGCTGCTGCTAAAGGAGCACTCTACTCTCACACAGTTGGGAAATATAATCACCATTAAAAAAAAAAAAAAAATTATTACTGGCTTCTACATCATAAGAAGTAATGGAAGACTGAGGGGCTGTATCCCATGATTGATCTGATGTTGAAAGATATCTCTCCAAGCTGGCACAGCTCCAGGACCTGCCAGTGCACATCCTCCCCCTTTTGTGGTTTAATTCTTCCTGACAGGCCACCTGAATTAGCAGCCCTCCGGCAGTAATTGTTCTTCAGCGAAAACACAGACTAACAGCATGTACAGAGCTTGTTGCGCTCCTTCCCGGGAAACTCCCAGCTGTGCCTTGAGGCATGAGGTGAGGGAAAAGACAAAGAGAGAACACTATGAAATAACAACAAGAAGGAAATTAAAAAAGCAATGGTTCTGCCTCCAATGACCTCGTGCTCCCCACCCTGGGTTGGGATTACCCAAATAAAGGTTATTTCCACGGGCAGAGCATGAGCTGGCAAGGCACTGAGTTGAGCATCCCGAACACGAGATTAGTCTCGCACAATTTCTTCCAGTGGGACTTCATCGTCCTTACAAGTAACTAATGCCCATACTGCACAAACAACATAGGACATGTATTTGGCACCATTTTACTGCCTCCAGCCATAGTCCAGACCCACTGTTCTGTATGGCAGCCAGAGGATTATTTTCAGAGACTGCAAAAAGCTGAGAAATCTCTTTGCCAGAGTATGTTAAATTAATGAGACTATCTACCCTTGTGTTTGCAGTGAACACTGCTGACGAGTCCTGACTTTCTGACCATCTCCATGCTGCTCTGTTAGAAGTCACTGTAGACCCTTGTACCAAAGTACAGAGAAACACTACAGCATTGCAGAGATTACGTGAGGGCGAGGATGACCTCTGCATACTTATATGCTCAGCTTAATATGTAGTCCATGCTGGATTTCCGTGGCTTAGTCAGAAATCTTTTTTTGCAAAGTAAACCCCAGATTTTGGTCAAAAGCCAGACCAGATCACAGCTGAGCTGAATCCAGTTTTATGAAGCGTGCCTGAGAGACCCTGGAAAATACAACTATGTTCTTTTTTTTAAAAAAAATGTAGTTTTCTTTAATAGTCAGACAGAACTGAGTTAGTGTTGGCAAGCGATATCTAACTTTTAAATGTCTGTCTCAGATGTATCAGTAGAGTTGTCTCCAGCAATTTGCTAGTTTTAGGCCCTCATCAAAATATCCACACACGGATCAGGTATTATAGCTATTATTGAAAAACCTTCTCAAGTAAAGATTACTTATAGATGAGATGAATATTGAATAAATGTAATCCATGGATTAATTAGCTAAAGACCTATGTTAATCAGAAAGCAAGAAAGGGAGAAACACTAGCTCATTAAGCATTTAGCAGCATGTTGTGTGTGCTTCCAGGATTCAGTTACCCTCTCTCCATAACACAACTGCTTTTTATTTAACACTTGGAGGTGTGTGAGAAGTCCAATGTCCTCGTATGTTAAAACTCAAAACTGTAAAATTATATAGTGTTAGTCACCAATGTGAGGAGAAACAAGCTAAGCAGTATAGGACAAAAAATTAGCGCTACCACTCCACAAATTGCTCACATTCTGCATACAAAGTCTGACATTTACATAAGTAATAGCTGGATTCATGGTCATGCATTACTTATTCATGACTTGTGTGGAATAACTCAAGGTAAAAAACTAATCCATTAATCCTCCCCGATCCATAATCCTAAGAAATCATAAACCCTGCAAGACACTATCCTCTTAGGAAAATCAGGCTCATAAGCTGAGGATGGCAGTACGCACGGTGCTGAAGAATGGCAGTATTTCCCCATTGTACAGCTATGGAAGCTCAGGTCAACCCTACACAGAGCTATTTCGGGATCCATCGTCTGTTTGGTGCACATGCAGAGAGATCTGGAGTCCTTGTGTGCGACCTCTTCTCACAGCACACAAGACGTCTCATTGCTCTCCCAGGCCTGCCACCTTTGGCGGTTGTTGCAAAGTTTTTGTTTATGTTTCTTTTAACTAAGGACCTTCTACCTTCAAAGAATGATGGGTGTCAAAAGGACATGAAAAGAAGTATACTTTTCGTACTTAGAATCATAGAATAGTTTTGGTTGGAAGGGACCTTTAAAGGTCATCTTGTCCGATCCCCCTGCAATGAGTACAGACGTCTCCAACTAGATCAGGACTTCAAACACAACATTTTAGAGAATATCCCACCTTAAGTGTTTTCCATAATATTTCAATGTTGCATATAAACAGCTATATGTCTTTTTCTTAAAACTTTCTCTTTTTGACCAACAGTCTTCAGCATCCAGCCCACCTGAAGTCCACTACAAACACAGTATCACACAGGCAAAACCAGACCAGAAGTATAGTGAGATCTTCACCAGCCTGATTCTGGGGGGAAATTAAAGATCTCTAAGCACTTACCAAAAATCACAATAGGCAAACAAGGCTGGCAAGTGTGTGGTTTGGCCTAACCATGCTGCATTTTTTCTTGGTCTCATCTTGTACGACAACAATTTGTTGCACTGATCCCTGCTCGTGGAGGCTCCCCAGGCTCACCTGCCCAGACTGTCTTCTGCATCACACCCTCTGGCACTGCTTGGCCCACCTCAAAAGTGATGGTGGCTCTGCCTCTCTCCCCGAGGACACGTGCCACAATGGACAAAGACCCCGAGGTTTCTCATCATCCTTGTGTGGCTGCACATCAGCCACAGGTGGACCCTCGCTTCCAGAGGAGGACAGCATCAGCCGGGGTGGGCTGTTTGGTTTATGCTGATCTGGAGGCTCTAAGGCAAAGGGAGCAGCAGATCATACACAAAGTGGTTTGTTGTACCATAGGCCAAGTCTGAAGGGCAATGTGGGGGGTTCTCCTTAAGGGTAAGCACTTGGGCATCCACTTTAATAACACTCTTCATTAGGAATTAATTGCCAGCCATTATGCACTGCCCCGCTTTCTGTGTGACGGAGTCCAGTGAAGCTGGCAGTGTGAAAGATAATGATCCCTACCCGTGCAAGGCTAAAATGCTGCCACCCAGCCTGTAAGAGTGCAGGCTTGTCAGGGTCAAGCTCACTACGTTTGACAGTGTAGGTACGGGAGGGGAAGCAACATCCAAACAGAGCTTGCTGCAAATGCCCACGGCCACCGAACAGCCGTATCAATGCGTCGCCTCACAAACATTGTACAGTACAGCCACTGTTCCTGCTCTGTCCCCTCAGCTATCACCCCTTCCTACAGTGCAGGGTGATCTTCACCCTGTGCGGTGATGGGGGCCATGTGGGGGCCACAGATGTCCTCAGAGTTTGTTGTACCTTGGGCCCCTGTGAGTGCATGACCAACCATCACAACCTTGACACCACCTCCCTGAACTGGAGTGCAGACTGTAAAATCAAAGGATGGGAGTTTTGGCTCGAAGTAGGGAGCAGAGATATTATCCAGCCGCACATTTTGGTACGTTGGCATCCCGTGAGCTGCCATTCTAGGAGGCAGAGTATTTCTCAGAAAGGGGTTACAAAGGTCTCAAAGATGCAACAAACTGCAGCAAAATGAACCTGCAGTCCCCATCACTTTTCAAAATCATGTACCTGTGGGTATGCCAAGTGGCACAAGCAGGTCTGGAGCCTGCAGCTGCCCCAGCTGCAGTGCAGATGATGGGTGAATTAGTGACCATGTGGCAGGGTAGAAACCAGGACACTCAACTCGCTCCTTCCTGAAGCATTTTGCATACCTCTGGCAATGAGACGCTCACATGAGCATACCCTGAGCATGCAAACAGTGCCTTAGTATGCCTTGGTGGAGAAGAAGGGTGTCCTGAGGCAGAAGCAGCGCCAGCACCGAGCACAGTACTTGCAGGTGTGTGATGGGCATCCACAACCCTTTTGCCTCTTACCACCTGATCCTCCAGAAACTTTGCTTTCATTTAACAAGGAAAATGAAATGCCTAGATCCTCTGTTTGGGAAAGAAATGCTTAGGGCTGAGGCTTGAGGCAACTGAAGTAGTCTGCAGAAAATCCATTCCAGTAGCCTCCAGCAAGTGCAGATTGCTCAGTTTTGCCTGAAGCAGTATTAATGCAATGACATAGGGATCATATTTGGAACAACTTTTCAACCTTCCACATCAACACGTAGGGTTGTAAGTGAAACTTGTTCACTGGAAAGACCTTCAAAGACCACTACTGCTGTCTTCAGCCCCAGTCAGACCCACTGGTGTGGAGACCACCCAGTGGAAATGCCCTGTGTAATGAACTTGTAGGGTTAGAGCTGTTAATAATGTATGGGCATATACCATACATTATGTATTTAGCTCAGGCGAGCTGAGCTAAAGTCAAAGGCAGATCAAACAATCCATGGGATTGGACTTAAAATACTTGAAAGGTGCCTTTGGACCAAAATTCAGTGATCAAAAAGCAGCAGAGAGTCTCCCATTCAGGCCTGCACCTCCTTGGGTGGTGCATCAGACCCAGAGCAGGAGTCATCTGCAAGAGTCAGTGGTGGTGGCAGCCTCAAGTTGATCTCAATATTCCTCCCTTTTGGGAGGGAAGGGGAGAATTAACACTGTCTCTGCCAACACTTGGAAAAAAGATCTTTGTGCACTGTCACCACACCAGGTCCCCCAAGGGACGCCAGCATGAGCTGGGGGTCCACAGCAGACTTCATGGATGGCATGAGGGTAAGCTTTCCTCTTTGGGAACCGTTCCTGTGCAATCTGCATGCCTGCAGGAGAAACCCTGTGCTGGGGATGCACCGGCTCCTTGAGAAAGCCACAGCTGGGGCAGATGCTGCAGGTTTTACACTGGAGATTGCTCAGACAAATCTATCCTTGGCCCATCGAAAGACTGCAAGCTGCAGCATGCAATACAATACTTTGCAGTACTAAAGGACCTTCCGAATGAGGGTCTCGCATTAATTAATTAAGCCTCAGAGCACCTAGAAGGAAAATCTATCCTATTTTACCAGCAAGTGCAATGAGTATGCAAAGGTCACACAGAATAGAGGAGCAAAGGAAAGAGAGATCCTGGTGTTCTGACTCCTGACTCCTTGCTGCATCTATTAGATCATGAGTCCCGTTCAGAGGACACACATGGAGGACAAAAGGTGACGCACAGCTGTGCCCTGCGGGGCACCTCACTGAGAGGTTTAATAAGGTGCGGGAGAACGACTAACGGGGTTACACAGATTGACGCAGGTCAGTAAAGAATATGGCATTAAGAAAATTGATCCTTTCAAAGCCTCCAGCCATATGCTTATGTCAGAACCAGACGTGACTTGTGTCTGTGTTTCATACGATACCACCAAGTATCCACCAAAGGGCTTTCCTTCATGTTTAAATAATGAAATGCAACGTAATGCCGACAGGTGCTTTTTCACAGGGAGAAGGGAGCCGAAAGGAAAGTGTTTGGGTGGGCTGAGGCAGAGCCCAGGTCTTCCCTGCCTCTCCCACCCCTTTCTGCCCTCCCCTGCCTGCATGGCTCGTGAGCAGGAGGTCACCAGCGGCTGGATGTGCCCGTCTGTCTGCAGTGCCAAGGAGATAATCACACGGGCACTGGAAGAGAGAGTAACCCGTCTATGATTGGGGTGCACGAGTGCAGCATAGCAGCTACGGTGTCTGTGCAAAAGACGGGAGGCTGTCATGGGGAAGAAAAAGAAATGTGCTTTACAGGTCATCATGGAAGATGGTTGGTATCACTATAAGATGGATCGCTTTCACTTTGGATGCTGCCAAATACTTGAGAAAATGTCTTATGACTTTCCAAGCACATCATTTTGCATCTCTCAAAGATCATGCAATTTTGGTTTGTTCATGCAGGGAACTTTTGTCGATTTTGCCAAACTAAAGTAAATATTATGAGCACCGCTGTAGGAAAAGAATATAATATATAATCAATAAGGGACATTCTGCCAAGCTCAGCTGGCACTCAAGGACTAGCTGTGTAAAGCATTGCTTGTGTAAATCCCAGCAACAAATGCAATTACTCTTTGTTCTTTGTCTTGCAGCTGGAATAGAGATTGATGGACAAATCGAAAGTGACACAGAAAGTGAAGGTAACGTAGAGATTAAAAAATGCAGTCTTGTTTGAAATACAGGAGGTGATACCTTTTGTTTTTCTTTCTGGTTTGTGACTTGCTCTACAACAGGAACCATTTCATGAGCTACTTGTAAGCAAGTAGATTTTTCCCTTGAGGTTTTCCTTATAATAGCAATATCTAAACCACCATTCTTAAGCAGTCTGTCCCCATTCATCCATGCTCCTAGAGTAGGAGGCTGTCAGAGCCCACGTCCCTTGGCAGTCATCCCTAGAAAACCAGGCATCGCAGTAAAGCACCACCCTGTGCAGGGCTGGGACTGCTTTGTACTGCACCGAGGTCCTGCTTGCCCTCCTTGTACTGCTTGCTTAGACCTTAACACACTGGTATCTTGATTAATCGTGACCATGAGAAGATAAAAATGAAGATGGATTGGAGGCAGACTGATGGCTGTTAGGAAAATTGGGAAGAGACAGTGACAGGATTAAAAACAGCTTTAACCCTGGGTATATAGTAAATAAAGAGAAATAGCTAAGGGGTAGGATTATAACACCAAATAAAGATCACTAGGTAAGAGGTAAGATCATAACAGCACTGGATAGGTGATAAGAATGTAGACGCTACTGCAAAAACGGTTCACAACCATGTCTGTACAATCCATAAAATATGAGAAAGTAATTAGCAAATGGCTGGGATTGATTTTTTTAATGGTATCCACCTTTCCCATACAGGCAAACGAGGAAATAAGATAAAAGTAACAAATGAATGCTCCACATTTAACCTAATATTTGATAGGTTGCAAATGGAAACCGTGGTAGTTATCTGCCCAAAATGAACATTTTCCCAAAGAGGGTAGGTGGTCCTTTGACCTAGATCACTAACTGAAATTTAGCTGAGATGCACCGTGACATAGTGACTCAAACCTACCTAATTAGAAATAAGTTGAAAGTTCCTTTCATTCCCAGTGACAAGTGTGAATAGAATACCACCACCTACTAAATTTTTACCACTAGCAAGCAAAAGCTATTTGTTTATTTTTAATTTCTAACTTTTCACCAAATCAAAAATGCAAATACTCAAATTCTTTTTGCTTCTATTTTCCTTGCCTTTTAGGCCGTTCATTTTTCACTCTGGATCCCACTGCAGCACTATTTCCTTCTTCCATTACAATTTCTCCAACCCTGGGGAAAATGCCAGAATTACATGTTTCTTTTTTTTGTTGTTTGTTTGAACACTTTGTTTTCATCAGTAAGAAATTTTGGAAAATTAGAAGCCAAAAGAATCTGGAAAACTTACTATTGATTTTAATGTACTTGGTGGCAAAAGGGATGGAGGGGCTTGAGGTTTTTTGAATGTTTTTTCCCCCCTTTCCATAATATTCTGCAATTAAATCATGCTCCGTTTCAATCCTTCAAATGTGAAGCACTTCTGAACAAATGAGTTTTTTAGCTTGCAATGCCAATAAGAATTAAATGCGCATCAAAGACTACCTGTTTTTTGCTTTTTTTTCTTCTCTGGATATAGACATTTTTATAGAAAAGAAAACTCAGAGAAACAAGACCTGGTGCTGCCTAAGCTGTACCTTTTCTCTATATAAATAGAATACCTCCATCCCCAGCCTTGAAAAGTAAACAGCTTTCAAGGACATTGCACCAGCAAGCTGTTTAACTGGCTATAATTTCTGTTTCCGTTTCTCTGGTGTGTTTACAGGTCAGGAAGATATCTGCCTGTGCTCTCTGATGGATGGGCTTTTGCATTTGTAACTAATTTGCCATTTTCTTATGGCCACATATCAGTCACTGCTGTGCTAAAATGAGTTGTAGTCTTAAACAGGAGTTGCATAAGCAAAGAGTTGGAAGTGGTTCTTGGACGGGGCACAATGCAAAGCCCACCAAGGTCAACGGGCATCTGCTCATTGACTTTGCTAGCATTTGCATCAGGCATCCTTTTCTGATGAATCCTTATTTTGCCAGCATGGAAAGCTAAGCGTTTCCCAAAGTACTTGTTTTTTATCCCTTGCAGAAGATGAAGTAAAGGACAAGACACCTAAGAAACATGTCCGTAGGGAAACCAGCAGAGCAAGCAGACTTGAAGGGAAAAAGCAAGAGAAAGACAAAGAAGACGATGAGAACAAAGAAGATGACAGTTGTAGCCAACAAAACAGAGCTTCTAAGAGAAAAAGCTACCAAAGAAAAAACAGTGACAGAAAAAAGGCAGGAGAGGAAGGAAGTCGGCAGAGAGAGAGAGGCAAAAAGACTCCTACCAAAGATCAAAAAGAGTCAGAAAACAAGGGAAGAAAAACAAATAAGAAAGGAAAGGAGGGGGAGAACAAACAGAAGAAAGACAGGAAAAACAGGTAATTAAACAATCCCTGAGTGCTTTGTGTCAGTCTGGCAGCAGTATCAACATGCCAGTGGTGTATGGGTCAGAACTGCAAAACCAGTAGACTACAAGTAAGCTGCTGCTCTCCCAAAAGAGATACAACAGTGGAAAGCAGTTCTGTAAAATGCCATGCAGCCAAACTGTTTCCAGGGTCTTCCATCATTATCGTTTCTCAGCCAGGATGATATCCAGGCATGTAGCAGAGTCATAGTGCCTGCATCTGAGGGTAGAAAAGCACTCTTAAAGAAGACAGCTGGAGCGACTCAGATCTGGGCACATTTTTTTGGTTGGTCTATGGAAATGTTCAGGATAAAAGGGATCTCCCATGTTTTCAGGTCTCTTCCTCTTCCAAATCTTGCTTGTCCCAGCCTGCTGCTTCTCCCCATATCTTCCATTACCCTCTGAAGGTGTGAAAAACATTTCTCCAGAGCCAGCTATAGCCTTGGCAGTGCTTCTATAGCTGAAGCATAGTCTAAAGCACAATGTTGGGTGAGTTATGGTGGGGTGCCATCACCTCTTCATTACCCTGGCTGAAAGCAGCCTTGCCCTGAGCGTTAAGGAGCTGCACTGGCATCACACCGAGCCAGGGGACGATGAGGCATTGTGCCCACATCAGAGTGGGACCTCTGGGGACCAACAGCACTGTGCCCACCCCAAGCAAGACCTTCCCTCTAACTCCTGCAAGGTTTTCCATTTTGCACCCTTTATTTTGTATCTCCCCCAGTACTACTTCTGCTTTTTCCCACTCATCCGATGAGGAGTCGCTGTCAGAGGAAGAGCTTGCGATGTTGATGGAGCAAGTGGAGCAAAAGAAAAAACTGATTTCCACCATGAGGAACAAACCCTGGAGGATGGTGAAGAAGCTTTCAGTGCTCAGGTACCCGTCACACCTGGGACTCACACCCCTGGGGTCTTTGCTGAATGTCAGATGCACTTTGCCTTTCCTAGAAATTGCATTTTTGCTGCTGCTACTGTAACACCCCAGTCTCAGAAAAAGCGACCGGCAGAGCCTGGCCTGCCTGTCTGGGTTTAAATGATCACAGTTGAAATGTGGAATTTGATTTTCAGGCTCTGTAACCAGAGAATGGACAAGGCGCAAATCTGTTCAACTGATACCCACAGCCAGGTCATTCTACCCTTGTATTTAAAACCAAATGACTCACTACTGTCAGGCTACTTGTTAACGCAAACTCTGTGCCCTGGTTTGCTTATTCCTGCCCACTGCCAGACAGAAATCAGAGTGGCAAAGTGCCACATTACTTCACGCTTCCTGAGACAGTGCTACTTGGAAAAAAACCCCTGTATTATTGGCAGAGGTTTATGGAGCAGAGATAATATCGCCACCCAGTCCTCACTGAATGTGGGAACAACTCAGGCAGCTGCAGAGATCCTTTACTGCAGAGCAATGGGGGGCAGCAGGGCAGGGTTGACCAGGACCATTCTCATGTCGACAAATTGTTTCGAATCCCAGCTGTATTGGTTAAAAATCATCTGAAACCCCTATCTACCAGCAGAGCTTTCAAAATAGTGTTGCAAGGTGTGCACAGTCCCAGGGGGAGTGGTGATGTCCCCCATCCGTCTTTGCCAAGAGGCTGTTTTGAGCTGCAGTGACCAGGCTGTGAAGGCTGACAGTCACTGTGTGTCTCTGCTTCTCTCTTTTACACTCTGAAGGCCAAGACCTGCTCCATTTTCCATTAAAATCAGGAGCCTTGAACACTGCCAATTATTTCTAAAAATATTGGGAAAGATCTATGCAGGAAAACTGTATTAAAGTAGCTTTGCTAACTCACAGGCATGCTATAAGCCTGAGCTCATTACAAACAAAATCTTATGACCCTAAAAGTGCAAAGTTCTGCAAGAAAAGAAAAAAAAAAAGAAAGCAGTATTATTTCTGACATATTTTCCCTTTGCTGTGGAATCCTGGCTATAATTCTGCCTAGGACCATGTTTAATAACATATCTTCATCCTTTCATCTTATCCCTGAGCCATGACAATCCTTACCACCCTCTAAGGAACCTAAATGAAATTGTTGCATTGATTGTGCAGGGGTCTGCAGAAAGGCTCTCAGAGTGCTGTACATTCATTAGTAATTTTGGCTGCTCAACTCAACCCCGAGACAAGAAAGGATTAGCCCTATTGCACAGATGAGGAATGTGAAACACATGGAGAATGAAACAATATGTTCAAGACTTAGAAATCTCACTTTAAGTTTGCAAATAAAGTTACAGGTGATTTTCCCAAGGTAACAGGCTGAACTAGTCCATTATTTCTACCAAGCAGATGTCCATCTTTCCACAGGCTTAGGATTACAAAGGACCTCCCAACTCCTTAAATTTAATCTCTTCTCATGCTGTATCAGCAACATCAATATACGATATAACCTTATTCACAAACTCAGCATACTCTAAACCACATCCCTGAGCACCATATCTAGACAGCTTTTAACTACATCCAAGGATGGCAATTCAACCACTTCCCTGGGCAGCCCGTTCCAGTCTTTGATAACCCTTTCAGTGTAGAAGTTTTTCCTAATGTCTAATCTAAACCTCCCCTGGCACAAGTTGACACCATTTCCTCTTGTCCGGTCGGTTGCAACTTGTCAGAAGAGACCAATGCCCACCTCTCTACAACCTCCTTTCAGGTAGTTGTAGAGACCAATAAGGTCTCCCCTCAGCCTCCTTTTCTTTAGACTAAACAACCCCAAGTCCCTCAGCCGCTCCTCATAAAACTTATTCTCAAGACCCTTCACCAGTTTTGTTGCACTTCTCTGGACCCTCTCTCAGCTTATCCAGATCCAGGGGAAGTGTTCATGGAAGGAAATTCTGCTTCCTCTTAGAGTCTTTTTCACTAGAATTTTTTTTTTTTTTTTTCAACCAACGCACCATGAGAGAAGTTATAGCAGGCATGCCCGGGTGGGAGACCTCTGGAGCAAGATCAACAGGGAGGCTTCTGGTCTACACCCAGGGAAAAGCAGGGAGCAAGATTTGGGACACATCTCTGCATAAGCATGAGTGCTGTGGGGACCTGTTAGCTAGCCCTGGGTGGGTGTGTGACCTCTGCATGGCACAGCAACGCCACCAGCAGATAGAAGCTGGCACCCAGATGCAGCACAGGGCACGGAGAGCTCAAACCCCTGCCCTCACATAAGGAGGGCAGCATGGCTGCTTTCCCACCGTGCAGGCAAGAGGTGAAAAGCTAAAGACCCCTTTGCTGTTTCAATAACTCGCTTGTCTCTTTTTCCAATTAGGGAGGCACAAGCTTTTGTAGAGAAGTTTGAAGGAGCTCTAGGAAAAGGAAAAGGCAAAAAGTTGTATGCGTATAAGATGATGATGGCAAAGGTAAGTGCTGCCACAATGTCAGGAAAAAGCCTGGGTACCTGGTTGTGCATTCATCCCATTATTGGTAGAGTTTATTAACCCATATTTGGTAAAAAAGACACCAGGAAATCAGAATAGAACTTCCTGCCCACATTCAAAAAAATACTAGCCAGCTTCAAATCATGACAATTACAGAAAGAACAGGGGGAATTTTTCCCCCAACTGCATCTCATTGCGACCTGCCTTGAATCAAGTGAGGGTTTGCAGGAGCAGGCAAAAACATTGCTTTCTGGTTGCACCCTCCAAAGCCTTGAACTGTGGGGTAAGGTACCCCTACAGAGGAGAGAGGCCATACTAAACTCTTGCATCGTCCCATGGACTTCTGTAAAATTTCATCTTCCCCATTAATGAGACAACAAAGTGGATGATGGCTGTGTTGTAAGTTTGAAGTTAGTAGCCAAGTTGCATGTTGTCATGGAGATTATATAGAAAAACACAGCCAGGCCTGAGATGATGAAATCAATGGGAGTTTAGCCATTGGTCTGATGAGGAAGGATTCAAGCTCAGTATTTTATCAGATTAAATTTTAAATAGAGTTGGTTCTGCATCAATTCTTTCAACCCAGAGCTAGGTCTGAATTTTCCACCCCTATAAAATATGGCAAACTCATAGCACAACTGCAGCTTTCCAAAAGCCTGGGAAGGTTAAAATTCAGATAATGAATGTGAATACCTGAGGGTGGGGGCCTTTTGGATTGAAGGTAGTTTCTGAAATAGTCAAAAAGGTCAGACCCAGACCCAAATTTTTGCTTTGGACTTTACAGCCATTTCTAGTAGTGCTACCAAACACTGACATTAGAAAGCCCTACAGCCTCCCTCTTAGCTCCTCTCTGCTCACAGCAATGTTGTCTTCTTTCAGAAATGGGTGAAATTTAAAAGAGACTTTGACAATTTTAAAACCCAGTGCATACCTTGGGAGATGAAGATAAAAGAAGTGGAGAGTAAGTGGAAGTTGCTGCGCAGTGGCAGTGAGACATTTTGTAAGACAGCTTTGACTTCATCCAAACAATGTTCCTGGTCCCCAGTGTGCACTGGCCCGGGGCACCGCTGCCAATCTAGGAGGATGCGTCCCGGGCAGCTCTGGGCTTTGTCATCTCCATCAGTGGTGGGGACTGCCGGGAGGGTCTTGGGCAACACGCTGGGGAGACCTGAAGGCAAAGGGGTCCAGGTCTTGTTGAGGATAGTTTAACCCTCCTAAGCTCCTACCCACTAAGTGTCTTCTGGTTCAAGGTCACTTTGGCTCCTCAGTTGCTTCCTACTTCATATTTCTGCGATGGATGTACGGTGTAAATCTTGTCCTTTTTGGGTTAATATTTGGACTGGTTATAATTCCAGAGGTAAGTGCTTAATTCTCCTTTCAATAATAGCTTGCCTGTTGCTTAACATGAACTTGAGATTGTTAACACAAACAAGAATCTTATAACAGTCAGTCCTTTAGAAAAATGAAATGTATAAGGATGATTACTTACACAGACCAACTTACAAGGCTGTTACTGACACAGGACCAAAATTCGGTTTGAAATCAGGAGACGTAAAATGCTATCAAAGATCCTGCCCACCCAGCAGCTAAAACAGGACCTCAAAAACCTAACTTGAGGCTATTTTTATGTTTTGACTAAAGTGTAAAACATGATCTAGCAATCCTCCTAGGTACAAGCTCAGGTCCGTAAGAGCCATAAGAAAAGGACTGTGCTCTGAAACTGATTAAGAAAACCCCCATGACATTATGGAATCTCTCCAAACACTTCCTTCACCTGCCTGCATTGCAAAAATCACAATACAGATGATGAAGTAGGATCAGTTATTCCTACACAATTACCAAGGACCAGGGCCATCAGCTGCAATGCAATCCTCACTGGGTGCATTGAGTCCAGTTTCAACAAACGTGTGGTTGCATGAGCTTTCACAGATGCAATGGTGAGGTTAGGGTGGAAAACCCAGGTTTCTGATGGATGATGCCAATGCCAGAACCCCTCCTCAGGCTCAGGAGCCCCTTTTGGGCCCTCGGAGGGGCACAGCCCTGGGGCAACAGCCATGGCAGAGCCCCACAGGAGGAGCCATTGAGGGAAGAAACAATTTCCCAAGCACTTTGCCAACTAACATTTGTTTGGGAAACATCTCTCTTCTGTATTTCTAATTTAGATGATTCCCAAGGAAGAGCTTTATTTTTAGTTTTTCTATTTCTCGCTATGCTTGGAGAATGAAAAGGATTTCATAGTCAACTTTATATGATCGTTTATTCAATAATTTTTTAATGTAGCCATTACAGCTCTGGCTAAATTACTCAGTGCAGTCTTTAAAGGCTGTGCAATCCGCAGACAGTGGCATCTGTTCTGTTCAATGCAGATTTTTATGGAGCAAAAATGCAGCACAGACTCTCTCTTGAGGAATGTGCTTTTGTTCTCCTTAATGTGGTTGTTCACACTATCGAAAGTAAAAGCGCTGTTTCCTCCCAGGATGAAGAGACATAACCATTAGCACTGAACAATACAAATGTATTTTGTTAGGAACTATGCATATGGTAGACGACTAAACAGCTTTCATCTTTAAAGTATGCATACTGTTACTCATTGCCTACTGAGCTGTTACGATATGGAGAGTAGCTGGGCAACAAACATTTAATCATAAATTATTTTGAAATTAATTAGCAAGCCCTAAAAAATAAGTAATAGATAAAATGCTGGGACCTTTCTAGACTATGAATGCTAATGAGATGTTTTGGTATAGGCACCAGTCAGAGTCTGCTTGTATATGTATTATTAATTCTCCATAGCCCTTGATGGTCTCTGTCTGGACTGCAATAGCTGCTGGACTTGCTGCAAGTCCTGCTTTGCATGGTGCCATCAGGAGAGACTATGCCATGAAAACTGTTCTTTGCATCCTTAGGTCATATGCTTTTTTTGCCCAAACCTAACTGCCCTTCACCTCACCTTGAGATCATTTTTCAGTTCAAGATTTTATAATACAAAATATACCACAAGCTCGACCCAGTGCTCTTGACTTCTCTCAAAGGAGGAGTCCTGCATAAAAAGATAAAGCTAATCCCTTTATTGCATTAGACCCATGAAGTTCAAGCAAAGAACTTCTTGTTAAACTAAGGACATTTAAACTGGAGCTCTTCATTGAGGGATACAGCTCCTTAGCAAAATAGTTCTGTGCAATGGATGTTGCCAGGGAAAGGGAACTCTTCTGGTTATTCAGGTGAAATTGATTTTAAATATATTAAACTGCTGCTCTGATATTAAGAAATAAAATATATATTACAATCAACCAAAAGGAAAACCAACCAAAAGCAAACTAAAAGACTTATTAAGAAGAAAACTGCTAAAAACTGTACAGTGTGTTATACTCTACGTGCATCACTGTTATTAACGTTCACCAGGTCCTGATGGGAATGCCATATGGGAGCATGCCGAGAAAAACCGTACCCCGGGCCGAACAAGAAACAGCTATGGATTTTTCAGTTCTTTGGGATTTTGAGGTAACTACAGGAGCATTAATCATAAGAGATCAGTTGAATACCTCCTAAAACTGTTCAGAACTTGGTGGCGCTACTGGGACGAATTTGTTCCAAGATAAACCAGCAATGAATGTACCTATTTCTTCCAGAAGATGACGACACCTGCTGCCGTGAAATTTTTGTAGATCTCCAGAGATTTCTGGCCAAAACAGCATGTGGACACGCAGGTGCTTGCATATGGATTTGAACCACTTCCATATCCAAATATGCTAGCTGGCGTATGTCACGCATGTGCATGTATACACACAAACACACGGTCCTGTTTTACCTCAAACCAATACCTGGTTTGAGGTAAAACAGGACCCCCGCACCAACATAGGTTTCTCAGTATGGCAGGAACAAAGCACGTGCACTTTTATTCCAAAAGACATATCACATCCCAAGACAGCTGGCTAACACCACCCGAAATGTGTCTGTCTGGGGTCAATGAAGTGCAAACAGGACAAAGTAAAATCCGCTAAGGCCTAGTGGAGTTATACAGTTTCACACTGAAGGACGTCAAAGCAGATTTAGGAACCCCATGTCATTTTACGTACGCAGTATTTTTATTCATGAAGCACAAGAAACCAAAGTTAGGCTTTTCTATGAGCATTAGTGGAAGCCTGGTGACTATGTGAACTTTCCAGTAGTGAGCTCAGTACAACTCGGGTAAACCACGTTCACAGAGTTGCCTCATGAACTCAGGCAAAACAAAGATCCTTTTTCAAAGGAAAAATACCCAATAAATACATTTTTGCTATATTTTAAATCTATGTAGAACAAGCTATAGAAATATATATCATCATCTCACATTCATAATGTAGAGTTTTATACTGAAAAAAAAAAGGAAAAAATACTGAAAAAAGCAGAAAATTTTGTATGCACAAGAGCCATTTTACTTCCAACTAGAAAGGCAGCCAGCACACAGGTGAAATGCAAGACCTACTCCAAACCAGGCAGCCAGAAGCAGCGGAACCCCTTGGCAGGCAGGGAGCATCTTGTCATACCACTGAATTTGCTCATAGCCTTGGGAAGGGGATCGCTTCCAACGTTGCTACCATCCCTGTTCCCCTGAAATATTCATGAGCCTGAAGCTGGAACCAAAGTTTAGCACTTGCACCCAAAGGGAAAGGTTGAGTTTTCAGCCGCCTGCGAGCACTTGGCTGCAACCCCAACTCAGGCGCCCTCCCATTTACTCTTTGCCTTTGAAGATTTAGGCCAAAGAGATTAAGTGGTTTTAGGGGATGGCCCAAAAAAGAAAAAGATGCATGCAGGGTGTGAAGAGATTCTGCTGTGGCCAATACCTTGGGATATGACTTTCAAAGGTGCTACCTCTAGAAATACTTTTTAAATGCTTGTTGGCAATGACTCATATGTTACAAGTGTGGGACCCAGTCCTTCTGTAATAAACCCCACCACAATTTCCTTAGCTTAAAAAAACGCCAACAACTACTTTAATGTAAGACAGATTATTTAAATTAATTCAATAATAAGGCTTAAAATACTGGTGTGTCCAGGATCCTGACAGGGCCAGGCCTTCGTTCACCACCCATTTTCTGCTGAAGTTCCTTTTAGCTCTTGCTCTCCCAGCACCTTCACCTACTTGTCAGAATCCAAAATTCCGAGGTGACACCTTCAATAACATTGCACTGAATGAAAAGCTCATTTGGGCATCACACCGTAAAGATACAAGCAGCAGCATTTATACTCATTCATCCCAGGGGAAAAAAAAAAAAACCAAAACACCACAACCAAACCCAAAACCAAACAACCAACCAAACAAAACCCAACAAAAATACCCTGCAGCTGCTGTTTTTGTCTGGGAGACCATAAACTACGCATGTATCAGTAAGGAAACTTGCTCTTGGATGAGGCTGTACCATTGCATGAAGGGCTGGCTACCATTACCTGCCAGTCTCCTGCCTGTGGCTTGGTACGTGCATCTACATTCCCTTGCTGCCACCGAGAGCTTGATCCTCTGAACCCCTCTGCCATACAGGTCCCCATCCTGTATTCACTCCCTTGCTGCTTGACACCAGGGAGCAATCACGCAAGCTTGAGAAGCAATCTCCAGCCCTGGGGCAACAATGTACACCTACACCCTCTGCAGCCAGATGGTGTCAAATTGAGCCCTTCACAGGGGCTTGCCCTTTGAAAATGAATAGATGTTTATTCCAGTGTGCTCCACAGGAAAGGTGCAATGGGGAAACATATTTCAGAGCCAGCATAAAATGAAGAGTCAATACTGTGATCCTGAAAAATACATTTCAAGAGAGAGGAGCCAGGGAAATGTATGCTTTGGCAGCAAGGAGGTCACATCATGGATTTCTAGGGGAGTAGAAAGGAATAAATCTCACTTGGACACCAGACACCATGTCTCACAATTGGAGCTTAAAGAACATACTGAATGATATGAGCAGAGAAACTCATTTTTCAGTCCCCACCATTTGACAAATCAAAAAGACAAAGTTTTGGGATTACAACCTGAGAAAAACACTTCACTAGCACCTTCCAGGAACATCATCTTCATATTTTACGAGGCTTTTTTCATTATACCTCCCCAGCACACATGATACATAACACGCTACGAGCCCCAAGCACCTGTGCTGTGGCGTGCCAGCCACGGGCTTGCTGCATTTCCCCCAGTGGCTCAGCAACACTGGCAGAAATATGTGCGAAGTCATCCTGTACCTGTGGCCCTGTGCTTTGCCCAGGGCAAACACGCGGCTGATGTGGCACCCAGAGATCCCAAAGTTTTGTATTAGGTTAGGAATGAAAAGCCTGGGGCTTTGGGGGAGCTTAGTCTAATTGATTAAATGAAAGCGGTCAAACACTGGAAGAGAGGCCCAGAAAAGTTGTGGGATCTCCATCCTTGGAGATTTTCATAACTCAGCTGGGCTCGACCCTGAGCCACAGCACTTAATTCTGAAATTGTCTCTGCTTGGAGCAGGGGGCTTGACTAGATGACGTCCAGAGGTCCCTTCCATATAAATTATTCAATATCTCTAAACAAGATCCATTACACAGACTCTGATACAAGCTTCAGGTTATGTCTCAATCTTGGTCCTTCCAAAGGCTTGATCAGAGGAGAGCTTGCTCAACTGTCATGGCCAGACTGATTAACTACACTTAACCTATGAGCTGAAAGACAATAGGCAAAAATAGAGAAGTACAATATGCAATGATACACATCCACTTGGATGACGTATGACAGAAAAATAGGGAGAGAGTGCTAATGCAGATTACAAGATTTGCACACTCGTCAAAAGCCCAACAGTTTGTACAGCAAAAAATATATCTACTTGAGACAACATGGTTGATACTGTGCCTGAGCTCTGCTTTCCACAGGAAAGTAATGCTTTGATCTTATTCTTTAGTTATATTTGCTCTGCAGGTGGTAGCCAGTAAAAGGAACTAAATCTGCAGGGTACCAAACATCAGCTGCCTCCTAGCTGAAAGGAAAAGTTTCGTATCATGGTGGGAAACCCCTTTGCTACAGCAGTTCTACAAGATGAGAGTGTTTGATACTGGCTTAGAAAAGCAGGTGGGCTACAGCCACAAAGAGCAATAAGGAGGTTTTTCTGGGAGGAATGAAACAGCGACGGAGAAATACTACATGTTTGTTTTCAGCCAGTATCCTCTGACGTGTTCTCCCTCTTTTTCCCTGTCTTAGGAGGATAAGCTCTTAAGAGGACGGCTCTCAAAGGTGACAGAATGGCAAACAGTTCAGAATGAGACACTAAAAATTTTTTCAAGTTTATTTTCCTTGTTTTAAATCTTCATTTCTCACCAGAAACCTCTTCCCTGCAGAAGAAACACTGCATAGCTTACACACAGGTTTGCTTTTGCTTTTCCTCCAGGGCTACATCAAATACTCAGCGCTCTTTTATGGCTACTACAACAACCAGAGGACAATCGGCTGGTTAAAATATAGGCTACCGATGGCATATTTCATGGTTGGGATCAGCGTATTCGGCTACAGCCTGATGGTTGTCATAAGATCGTAAGTACGGCTGGCATTGCCCTCTCTGCAAAATCCACCCAGATGTGTCTTGCAGCTGGGTTGCCTCCACGGGCATGGCTCACAGCTCTGTCCAGCCTTGGCTGGATGGCTGGGGGAGTGTGGGGCAAAGAGGGCTGCATGCCTGTTGTGGTCACACACTCAGCCTCATCATCCACCACCCCACAGTACTCATCTACACTATTTTGAACCCTCCCACCTCCTTCTCCAGCGCTCCTATTCCTCCGCCTCCTCTTCTCTGGATCACTTTAACCCTTCCTCCAACATTACTACAGGGCCACCAAACAGGTGGATTTTGTACATGAAGGAGGATTTTACTTACAGTAAATTTCACAGGCTCCTTTTCCCATCCTTAACATTGCAAAAAAAAAAAAATTCCTGAAAGCCAACGTGAGCCACATTGGTAGGGCAAGGGGTATAGAAAAGAGCTAAATGATACCAAACTGCTTTTGATGCATCCCCAAACCAATCAGTGGAGTTCTAAAGTGGGGCCCCAATCTCCGTGTCCCTGGTACACCATTCCTGGGCACCAGTGAGGCCACTGCAGCATCCCCAGGGCACCAAGGATGCAGCCAAGGCACCTCTTGCTGCTGAGGCAGTCTCTGCAAAGCCAAAAATACAACCCTCTGTCTCTCTCTCGAGGCCACACTATGTAAAGGTTATCCTTCCTTTGCAAGAAAGAATAAGCCCACGGATTTGTATCACTATCGAAACAGACCCTATTGCTGTGCAGCAGAAAGAGCCTCTTGAGCCTTTGGCTGGAGTGGGACATGGGGATTTGCTATACATTTGCCATGAAATTGCAGCATCTGTTGTCTTGCTTTCCTTGAGGGACTGGTGCTAGGAACTCTAGTGGGAGTTACAGAGGGATTTCAGGGATCAAATAATAGAGGGGGAACAGCAGAAGCCATATCTGCTCCTACGCTGATTAACAAGAATAATCCTTTTTCTCTCTCTGCATGGTTTGCTGCAAGCTCTTTGGCTCCAGCATTGTGCAGCTACTGAAATCTCACAAAAACTTTGTGTTGCAGTGGGTGTATTGGACAGCACCAGTTATTTTTGACTAAATTTAACTAACTAAAGTTAGCCATAATCATATACTTTACCCTAGGGCCCAGAAGCACTGTAAATAGACTTTCTTCATGCACTACCTGGTGGAAACAATCCCTAACCTGCTTTAATTAACTTTCAAGGGTTTTTTTTTTTTCTATATTACTGTTTTTAATACAAGACCTCCATATCCCTGAAGACCCCTTTTGACAGTTCAGTCTTCCTTAAACCTAAAGTCTCATGGCACGATAGACAGTCGCATCCAAACTCCAAGAATGCTCACCGCGCTCCTTCCTTACCCACCAGTAATCCCAAGCCACCAGTGCTGTTTTGCAAAGCTGAAGGACACATGGTGGCTCTGTGAAACACTCCCTGTCCTTGCACAGGATGGCACGCAATGCCAACGAAAGTACAGCAGACGGGGACGATGACAACTTCATTTTTAGCTGGAAAATGTTCACCAGCTGGGACTACCTCATTGGCAACCCAGAGACAGCAGACAACAAATTTGCATCCATCACCACCAGCTTCAAGGTAACCCTAAGCTGCATTTCTCTGTCTGCTTCTGGGGATGCTCCCAGCACCTACCATGGTAGAGGTTTAAGGGGAAATCTGGGCACCTGTACAGCATCTCTCCATACGAACAGGGTATGGAGCTGAATCACAGCAGCTCCAGCTCCCGTGTCATAGGTCACCCCAGCAGCCTTTTTAGGATTTGAAGAAAAAAAAAAAAAAAAAAATCTGTTTTACTTCAGAGTGCAATTTCCCCACCATGTTCCCCAGGGACACCGCTGGCTGTTTGCTATTTGATGTTTTCCAGTCAAACCAGGATACCTGTATGAACCTTTGCTTGAGTTTAACACAAACTACCAAGTTCAATATAGCCAGAATAGCATGGGATTACATTTCACAGGGTAGAAAGCCATCCAATGTTGCCTTAGGCTCGGTGCTGCAAGATGCACGCTCCCATTCTGTGAGCATCCCTGTTTTTTCAGGAGTCTATTGTGGATGAGCAAGAAAGTAACAAGGATGAGAACATTCACCTGAGAAGGTTCCTGCGGGTTTTGGCCAATGTCCTCATCATATGCTGTTTGTGCGGGAGTGGCTACCTCATTTATTTCGTGGTGAAACGCTCCCAGACATTTTCCAAAATGCAAAACGTCGGGTGGTATGAAAGAAATGAGGTAAGGAAACTCTGCTTCCAGTTTTCTGCTGTGATAATTTGCCTTGGACATCAGGATAATCATTGCCACATCTTCAGGGCAGCAGCCAAGGCAGAGGGATTCCCTACCAGGGTAGAGAAGACCCCTTCAATACCCTTGTACTTGTTTTAGCTGGGAAGCATCTTGATCTCAGTGAGAGTTTCTAGGGTAATTAAAGGTTCCTGCAAAGAGAAGAAGATACTCTTACAATAAATCACAAGAAGTCAATGGGCTTTTAGCATTTACATCACTGACCGTTTTTTAAAGCATCTACCTCAAGTCGCATATTAAGGCTTGCAGATTCTGTTGTACTAGAAAGCTCTCTGGGTGTTAGAAATGTTCATGATCAAACATAAAGCTAAACTCAGATCTTTATCATCCATCTTGAATAATGGAAATAAGATTTTACAACCTGCAGAAAAAATTCAATTGCCAAAATTTTTCTGTATCTGATTTTGGAAATCTGAAGCTAAAATCTTAAAGCTCTTCACAAAAAAAAAAAAAAAAAAAAAAAAGTTGTTTTAACCTAATGAAAGGCTTGATTTCAGTGTATACTACATTATTATGTATTCATATATCAAAGACAAATTAAATTCAAAGCCATGCATTTTCATAATTCCATCAGAAAACATTAGCAATACTACAGTTTCTCACAAAATACTTTGAATTATTTCAGTGAACTTTCCCCAATTAAAAAAATACTATTTAAAAAAAAAAGTTTAATGTCTGAGATTTTGCTGGTGATAACTTGAGATCTGACTTAATACAGTCCTGGGTACTGTTCCCTCTACTGGGAAGACAAGCACAGAAGAGAGACCTGTGAGTCACAGCCTGACAGTGGCTGTGCAGATACAGTCCTCTGCAGGCCAACGGGCACTGTAGGGCTGTAAAAAAAGATAGAGCCTACAACTCATGCATGAGCTAACATTGACTTGCCAGTGACCTCACTGACCACAGTACAACTTAACATCTCGCACCATGTATAGGAAGAAAAATACCGCTAGGACATATTTTCTTGAACTGCAAAACTGAGTCCTTGATCTGTTTCCATTCAAATCTGTAATTGCTTATTGCAAAAGCAAAGGTGCTGAATGTCAAAAATAAACATTAGCATCGACTAATTATCTTTATGCACACAAGCCAAGTCTTGCGCTTCCTCCTAAAATAAGAACCTCGGAGCTGATGCAAGCAGTACTACGAGGGACTTGAGGAACCTAAATATTCATGAGTCTGGACTGACAGGGAACAAATCCTTCAGAGCTCACCCCTTTGAGATAACAGCAAAAGCACTCCTGCAAGAGCAAGCCGTGCAACCCAGCCCTGAAGTCTGACGGCATGCCGCCCGCGCGCTAAGCAGAGCCAGGAGCTGAGCTTGCTTTGGCTCCCTCCCCTTTATAAATCCTTCAGAAAGCTCCAACCAGTTGCTGATGAGTTGCTGGCAGCCCTCGCTCTGCTCTAAGAAAGATAGTCGCTGTTGTTACTACTGGCGGTAATCTCGTTTTCCTCACGCGGCAGGTTGAGATTGTGATGTCCTTGCTGGGCATGTTTTGCCCTCCGCTGTTTGAAACCATCGCTGCGCTAGAAAACTACCATCCCCGCATTGGGCTGAAGTGGCAGCTGGGACGGATCTTTGCGCTTTTCCTTGGGAACCTCTACACGTTTTTGTTGGCCTTGATGGACGACGTCAACGAAAAAGTAAGAGCTGAGCCAAAACTCAGCATTCAACTTCACTAGCGTTGTCCGGAGCCAAGGATGAGGGCAGCCCGTCCCCTTTGCAGCAGGCGCTTCCCCCTTCCCCAACCCCCAAGAGCACCAGCTGCAGTGCTCTGGAGAGACTTGCAATTCAGAGGGGTTTCCAGAGAGCCTCCAGCTTCTCCTTACAGCCCTGAGAAGAGAGTGGTTATTGTCTCCTATAATCATGGCGTATTAGGATAATTTGATTTTTTTCTCCATCTGACACCGTTTGCAATTTCTATTAATGCAGGCCCCAAGGATATAGTTTATAATCCTTTTCCCCTACCCTCCCCTCTTTAATATTATCCTGGTAGTGTGTTGCAGGCAGATAACTGCAGGAAAGGATAAACGTCCAACTGATCTGCAGGAAAAAATGAGCCTGTTTTAAGTTGAGAATTGGAGGAATCAGGGCAGTTTACTCTGCCCTGAAAAACGATGGAGAAAGGAGGACAGGAGGTCTGGCTCCTCAACATGTGGGGAGCAGGCTGCTAGCTCCTCAAAACTCACAGCACCCCAAGCTGCTTTCAGTCTGGAGGGGCTGCTGCTCCCCTGCTCCTGGCAAAAGGGTAGGAGTTTCCGTGCTATTTCCCTTTACGGTGCCAGCACTGCAATTCCCTGTAAGTAAACGCTTATTATAAAGGGTGGTAACTGGTAGGGAGGATGTGGAAACCCAATGCCTTGGATCTCTCCAAATAAATCCTCTGGGGGCCCCATTTCCTGACATTTTTGGCTGCAAGGTCTCTTTGTTGCAGCTGGCTGAAGAGGACGTGGTGAAGAACATCACGCGCTGGACGCTGCTTGGCCACTACAACTCATCAGTGGGGAATGGCAGTGCCGCCACCCCACCTCCCCTTGATCCCGCAGACGTGCCCAGGGGACCCTGCTGGGAGACAACTGTTGGCATTGTAAGAAATTCATTATGTAGTAAGTCTCTGGGCTGGTTTGCGGCGTTTTTTGGTTTTGTTTTGGGGGTTTTTTTTGTGGTTGTTGATGTTTTCAGCATTTCCAGGCTTGAAGTTTTCCTTGCAAATGGCATCTCCTTTCCCGACCCTCACATAGCAGCACCAAGGCAGTATAAATCTTTGGCCACAGTTCTCAAGCAGTAGTGGTGAAATCCCCAGCTGGATGTGCCCACGGCACACACTGCTCTGCAGCCCTTTCCATGAAGGGCACAAGAGGCCAGGTAGTCTGCAGCCATGCCTGCATCATGTTTTGGTTCAGATCATGACTGTGCCTTTGAAGGAACCTGTCATCTCCATTTACTGCTGCGCTTCAGTTCACGTTGCAAGGAGGCTTTGGAGCACATGGGTAAAACCTGACCACAAGACATGCCTCAAGGGAACTCCTGACATGTCCCAATCATTAATGCATCATGATGTCATGGGACCAGAGCAGAGCTAGGCAAAAATAACCTCCCTGAAATGCATGCAGGGTGGCCTTCAAGTCCTTGGAGTTTCACCCCACAAACCCACCATGCAACCTTCCCACTTCGAGCAACTTTCTTCATTCACCAAGTAGTTCTGCAGTCAGACAACTTAAAAAGTAAAAGCAATTATGTATTGGCTGATATAGCTAGCTAGGGCTTAACCAAGCAACAAAGCTATGCATTAGTGTATACACCTAAAGGGTCTTCGCTGGCCATGCAGTTTTCAGTCAAGTGGGGAAAGACCAGCCACCATTGCTCCTTGGGAGGGGCTGATCCTCAGTGCAACTGAGCTATCACCTTCCAAATCCTTCGGTCACCCCCTCTCTCTGAGACTTTGAAACCTTTTCTTGTCTGTTTTTCGTTTTGAACCCTTGGGGCACCAGCTATCCCCATCCTACAAGTCTTACTTCTACCTGCAATTTTACCCTTCTTGTCTTGCACATCTCCCCTCTCTACACTTCCTCACAGCTCTTGTTTACAAATGAGCAAATTCCTTAGAGTCCACAGGAAGGTTATGGAGCTGAGCCATAGCAGAGCTATCCACAGCCAAAATTACCCTTAGTGTACGTATGTCTTACACCAGCATTACTGCAGCATAAACATTCTGCTTACATTTTACATGCTGCCAAAACATACGGTGCAGTCAGTAATGCTAGCAGTGATTACCAGGGCTAATGGCTCTAACAGACCTCATGGTTCCCAAGCACAGAGGTAAAGCTTAGGCACCGACGAGTCTTTGAAAACAGGCAGGGAGTTTGCTCGTGGCATGCCTTACTGAAAGTTACTGTCATATAAAGACAAATGGCTTAATAAAAAAATACAATCCCGAATGCGCTACTGAAATTATAGGAGCTAAATATTTTTTCCTTGTTTTAAATTGCAGGAGTTTGTAAGGCTTACTGTGTCCGATATCCTGGTGACCTACATAACCATCCTGGTGGGAGATTTCATCCGAGCTTGCTTCGTCAGATTTGTGAATTACTGTTGGTGCTGGGACCTAGAGGCTGGATTTGTAAGTTAATGTCTTATAGCTGAGAAGACAGAAGTAATTTAGGGCCATTAGGTCAAATGCTACAGATTTGTTTTGCATGATTCTACTGGGCTTCTGGTCTTGACTGATAATTTAATTGGCGTAGGTAGTCCGTGCATCACTTCTCTGGATCAGCCAGTTTCATCCCAGAAAAAACTCTACAGAAATTCAGTTCTCTCTCCCACCTCAGGACTTTAAAACACAAAGTTGAGTTTAAAAAAAAATATTAATCTGATCTTCATGCAGCTGTTAGAACCCCAAACCTTTGGGCCCTTCTATACCTCTTCTCAAAGCCTCAGACCTTCCTGATCATTGCCCACCCCGCAGACAGTAGCATGCTTTACTCACAGAATCGTCTTCTGATCGATGCTGGAAGCTGGTGTTACTTCTGCTGCAGTGGAGCAAGGACTGTTTCCTTCCTCTCTCCCGTATGCGTAACACAACAGCTCTGGACTCTTTGGTATTCATACAGGCTATGTTACCAAAGCAGCCAGTCCTGAAGCTGCACAAATACAAAACAAAACAATGAAAAAAAAATATATATATATTCCATTGTTTCATATAAAAAGCGACAAAAACGGATGGATTCAGACAGAGATGGAAATACCTGGCAAGAATACAATTATATCAGTGCACCAGTTGCCTAGCCGTCGTACTGGGGGGGTTTCCAGGAGGGGTCTGGAGAAGAGCAGAGGTGGGCCTTGCAGGTGCCTACAGGGGCCTGGTCAAGCAAGGGCAAGCAGGGCACAGCAGGCATTTTGCTGCTCATGGAGATTTTTGCATTTCTTCTGAGGGAGGCAGAGGATATTCCCAGGGTGGCCGAGGAATTTTGGAGCTTGGAGGAACCCCCTGGCAGCCAAGCAGCACACAATTGCTCCCATTGCATGTGCTGACAGATCACGGTCTTGTTGAAGCTGCTGGTTTCCTCCTCCTCCTGGCCATGTCCTCCTCTCACTTTGTTAGCCGCCTTTGATTTCTTTTGATTTTTTAGATGTTTTCTTCAAAACAACCTTTAGAAATACCACATGGGGTTTTTCTTCATTATTAAGATCTCCATTGCACAAATAGGTGGAAGTATCTTCTGTCCTGAAGGCGATCCTTGATGTATAAAAAAAAAAAAGCCCTCGTACATTTCCTGGAAATCCATCCCCTACTTCTCAGTGAAATTTAAAAGAGCTGCTTTAGGGCTTATTCCACACTTCCCTCTCTCCCTTCCTGTGGCATTCGGCATCAGCCCAGGCAGGCTGTGAGGTGATTTTTGCACTGAGAAACAAACAGCAATCAGCATCTGTCAGGGGATGACCAGACTAACATGCTCCAAAAGGTTGGTATTTCCAAACGAGCAGTCCAACCCAGCCCCCAAGGAGCTAAGCAAGGCCCTTATTTATTAGGACTGTTATTTATTACTACTGTTTATTAGCAGTGTTAAGTTACAGCCCATAACATGGGGCAGCACTACAGGGTTCGCCCTCTGTGATCGGGCAAAGGCATAACTCTCCTTTCATGCCAAGCAGCTCCCACAGTAGTAACAGCAAGAAGAAAGCACCATGGGCTTCCCTCCTCTTTTTCTCCTACATCTTTGGGAGATTCATGTATTCAGTGTATTACTCCGCTGGTGCTCACATAGGGGTTGGTTGTTTTTTTTCCCCTGGCCCAGGAATGAAAAAGGAGTGAAAGATGGTTTGGCAACAGCCATCTAACCCAACCTAGCCATGGGCACCAGCACAATTGTATACGTGTTTTTCTAATGCATTTAGTGAATAAGTCTCTTGTCTAACCCAGCCTTCTCACACAGAAGTACTCGAGGCATAGGACAGCAAGCACTAAAAGTTGTCTTTGTTTCGATGGGAAAAAGAAGGCAATGTTAACCTCTAGCTAAAGATTTGAGGTAGAAATAGACTGGAATCAAAAGAACAAAGCAAACAATGTTTGCACCCATCCCTTCCCAAAGCTGTGAGCAGTCAGCGAAGCAAGACTCTGAGTAGGCTCCTTTCAAGTTTTCATCATAAGCGACAAACATCTTAAACCTCAACTTTATGAACTGCTGACAGTATTAAGTACATGCAAATAGGGTGAAAAACAGACATACTGCACAGGACAACTCAAACATATAAAGGCATCACCCATCATTTCTTAGAACCATGTTTTCTGCATTGCAGTAAAAAAAAAAAACCCGCCCTTTTTTTTTTTTTTTTTTCAAGAAATTTTAAAAGAAAAATTTTACACATAGTTCAAGCTGCCAAAAACTCATTTGAGTTTTGCGTGCACAAAATACGTAGAAGAAAGAGCAGGTTCAACATAGGCAAATTTACCGGAATAATAATTTATAAAATAACAAATATTATCAACGGATTAGAGCAGCCTGTTCTGGATGTACCACCATTAGCACCCACAACAGACAGGTTACTCCATAAAAAGCAGTATTTTAATGACTAGCTAGTACAGAGCAAAAAGCCACCAGATACCCATCAGGTCATATATTCCTTCATATTTCTCTCCTTTTGCCCTTTCTTTCTGTTGTTCAGCAGTGTGCTGCTGCAAGACCTGAGGATGTGGATGTATCTGGCATAGCAATTGCCCTCCAGCTCATCATCATCACCTTTTAAACATTCAATATTTTACCAGGGTAGAACTGCAAGTCCATAGCCAGATGCGCCAGCTGGAGTGTAAAACCCAGTGCTGCGCCATGGCTCCTTTGCTCACAGCTGCCTTTATATTAGTGGGGAGAAGACACAAACACAGAGCAAATCTAAGCACCTCCATACATCTTTCCAATTTTGAGCAAGCCAAAAGAGAAGCAGCAGCCCACTGCGCAGTAGCTCCAATTTTGCTTTCACTGCACTGCTGATGGTCATTCAAGCCGTACGCACACAGCGGGAGCGCTCCCAGAAATCCCTTCACACCAGCTTTAAACAAGCATCCTTATACCCAGCAGCCAACAACAGCGGGTACCTCTAGCAAAAACAAACTCTCCTTTCTTTCCCCATGCAGCCATCCTATGCTGAGTTCGACATTAGTGGCAACGTTTTGGGTTTGGTCTTCAACCAGGGAATGATTTGGTAAGATTTCCATGGTTTTTGAGGTTGTGGGTTTTGTTTTTTTTTTCATTATTTAGAAAACCTGCCAGCAGAGTTAGAAATCTTCCATGCCAGCTAGAATAACCTTTGGGTTTTGGTTTCTCTGATTGTTTGGCTTTCTGTGCTTGACTATAGAAGTGGAAATTTAAAAACACCAAGTTGCTCATCCGAGAACATTAGCAGTGGCAGAACTGCACCATAGAACAGTCTTGCAATCCCTGCCCCACTCTCACTTTTAGGAGTCCTTTTTTTTTTTTTTTTTTTTTCCCAGTGGTAAAAACATACTAAGATGGTCCACTTGCTGTGGGAGGAGATCAGAAAGGGATTTGGGGGCACCATGAGCTTACATGTCAGTGCAAGGGTGGGCATGGAGCCAGCTCAGCAGATTGGGCAGGAGAGACACGTCCCAAAACTGCTCTATGTGACCGCAACCAGGAACTGTTTTGCCCTGCTACAACTGCACAAGAAGCAATAGGCAAGACCACAAAACCTCCTCTGGAAGCAAGGTTTCTTTTACCACAGACTAATGATTTCTGGCCATTCCCCTACTACATCATCTCTGCAGACTCTGGGAGGTCTCTCCCTGCTGGTTACACTTGCCTGATATTTTCCAAGCACTGAGGGATCTGAGACCTCACTGCTCCTCAATGTATGATTACTGTACCCCAACGTGGATGCAGGTGGCTTCTCCTCCAGGAGCACAGGGATAGCACAAGCCAGCATGCTCATGCTTATTTATGGGTAAACTTCCCACTACATGAACACTTTTTTTCCTTCTTCTGAAAATGCAAAAAACCCTTCCAGTCCATCAAAAAATAGCACCTGTCCTTCTCCTTTTCTTTTCAGGATGGGATCCTTTTATGCACCAGGGCTCGTGGGTATAAACGTGCTGCGCTTATTAACCTCCATGTACTTTCAGTGCTGGGCAGTCATGAGTAGCAATGTCCCTCATGAACGAGTCTTCAAAGCATCCAAGTCTAATAATTTTTACATGGGACTTTTGCTGTTGATCCTGTTCCTCAGCCTCCTGCCAGTGGCTTATACCATCATGTCCCTGCCTCCCTCCTTTGACTGTGGACCATTCAGGTACTAGTAAAACACCCCAAACACCAGTTTTCTGCTGTGATACATGGGATTATTTTCATGAAGTTAGAAGGCCTGGACTCCAGTAGGGATGGTGAAGTGCCTCCGTTCTCCATCTGGTTAAATCCTTCGCAATGTGAGGCGACGGGCCGTGCCCAGCCGTGGGCAACACACACCTGTGAAAGCACTAGGGGACAGCAGGGGTGGGACAGCAGGGTGCAGTCCCCAGTAAAAAAGCAACAGTAGGACCCCCTAAGGCTCTCAAGAACAAAGCCTCCTTCTAAGACCTTCCATAGAGCCAAGAACTCCCACAGCACGAAATATATTTTATGTGTTGAATTTTATTAGAAAATAGCAGGAAATTGATAGGTTTAAGCCTGAAGAGTTGCAGCTGTGTTGTTGGGGGTTTTTTTAATGCTTTTTTTTTTAAATTAGGACAGAATCAGCACTGCACAGAGCATTCAGTGGACCAGATTAACATGCCAATAAAGTCTAATTTGATTGAGTAGCGCTATTTCCTGTGCCCGTTGAGTCTGACTCAGCAAGGAGCCAGCTTGGAACAAATTGTTCCTGTAGATGCACTGTTTTAGGTTATCCACTTGCTAATGGAGAATGACAATAGAAAGCTAAAAGACTCCAGGGAGAAGGCAAGAGACCAAAATTCCCTCAGTTCTGTAACAAGGACAGGTGTCAACGAGCAATGTCAGAAGATGTGACAAGAAACTTGTTGCACACACCCTGTCATTTGGAGATGACTAATCTGCAACGTGAAAGAGCTATTTCAATTCTCAATCAACCCTTCAAAAGCCACTCAGCCTGATTCAGACCCTTGGCACACCTCTCAGCTCAACTGAAAGCTCAGCTCTCCTGGGCTTAAGGCAGTTGATGAAGTTGGGATACCGTTTAGCCAAGTTTGTCTTTATTGACTCTTATCATCAGGACAGAGTCCAACACCTTCCTGAGCAGAATCCTGCGAGATCCCAGGAGGCAACAAGCCTAAAGATGAGGAATGGCACTCTTAGGGTTGAATTCACAGAGCCAGAGATGCTGGGGAGAGAAGAAGGTCAATTACATAATCCAGCCTTTTACAGATTTATGCTCCTTTCATACAGAATACTCTCATCTGTTTTATCATTCCGGTTTGAAATTACTCTTTCTCTGAGTTTGCTATTAAGCAATAATCACAGCTTGCTATTTTTGTCATTACTTAGCAGCTCTTCGAGTTGACTCGTTATTTCAGAAAGCCAGAATTTGCGTATGGAAAGTTTTCTCTACCATGAAAAGGCCATATTTAACAAGATATTGATCAGAAATGTACGGTTACAGCAATCTGTAGTATTTAATATATTTCAGAGGAGTAAATAGAACTCAAAGGAGCCACACATGGAAATAAGTGTATTATCTCCAGGAGCAAGTTGGCCTAGCAAAGATTATTCTTATAATCAATGGGGGGCACGTGGGAAATGGATGAACCAATAGATAATTTAAAATGAAGTCATTCCAGTAGAATTTTTTGTCAAAATCCTTGGTGCCCGACAGCAAGCTGACACTTACTGTAAGAGAGAGGAAACATGCTACTTAGCATTGTTAAATTAGCAGCTATTTTGTCCCCCCAGGAAATACCTACACTCCTTAACTGGACATTTGTCTTTCCAGTGGAAAGAAAAGGATGTATGAAGTCATTCAAGAGACCATCGAGCTTGACTTCCCACTTTTTGTTGCCAAGATCTTCAGCTATGTGGCAAATCCAGGACTGATCATACCTGCAATTCTGCTCATGATGTAAGTTTTCCTTGCAATATCACGTGCCTGGCTGGGAGGAAGAGGTTGGAAAAAATTGCTGGGATGTTAGCGAGGTCTGCTTATATCTTCTGCTGAGGTAACTGCCTGGATGAGGGCAGACACATGCTCCCTAACCCATTCATGCCCTCCCCTTGCCCAACCCAGTTTCCCAAAATTTAATTTGCTGACCCAGTTAAACACAACCTTGTAGATGAAGCACATTACTGACAGAGGCCTCGTGGATATCAAAGCCATCACATCTTCCATATGAAACGTTTTCTGTAGCCAGCAGGAAATAAATGGACAGTCTCAGCCTGGTGCCTTGTGGAGAAGCAATTTCTGTCACAGCTGGTGGTATTTACAGCACTGCCAAACCAGGGTGTTAAAAAATATGAAGATATGTGGTTTTGGCTTGGGTTTTTGGTTCTCCCCTTCCCACCTCCCCTGAATAATACATTGGAATCTGTTTCAGTGCTATCTGATCATTTCAACTTTGAAACCACACTTAATTCCTAGCACCTTCAGCAGCACTAGGACCAGGACAGTTATCTTTTTTTCCTTTTTAAAGAGATATTTTTGGTTTTGTTTTCAGGATTTCCATAGCTATCAAAATGAGTGGGAGAGCTGTGGCCAAATTTTCAGGCAGCTTTGAACACTCCAGACTAAACAGTGGGAGACTCGGAGAGAGCTGGGGAGCGTATTACATATGCTTGGCTGCTCAGACTCTTCCTTGGGCATCCACACACATTGGAGATGGACCTCTGGGCTGATCCAGTACAGCCACTCTTGGGCACTGTGATCCTTCATTCTGAATAGGTTACACCAAAGATAATGGTATTAAATTAAATCAAATACAAGTTCCCATGTTATGAAGTTTCTCAGCCTGAATTTTTCTCAGCCCGAGAAAAGTTCCAATTAAACTGAAAGTGACCTGTCATCCCTCTACCTGCCTCAAACTACTTACTCATTTTAACCTAAGTAAAGATGATCAGATACTATAAATCACGCAGACAGATCCTACCCTTAGAAGAATCAGATCAGATACATGCAGGAAACAAGAAGTCTCATGCTACATCCCTAGTACAGCCAAGCATATTATTGAGTTATTAGCTCTATCCCTGCGGGCTTCACAGTAGCACTAGCAGATGCTAACAAAAACACGAGATGAAGACCACAGAACTAATCAAGCCAAATGGATGACCTTTACAAAAGGTCTGCAGGTCAGGTTTCTGGGGCTTTGATGTAACTAAAAAAAAAAAAAAAAAAAAAGGTGGTAGGAGAGCAGTAGACCTTTGAAAATAATGTTTTGTTCAGTGACAGTCTCCTGCCCTTTCCTCCACTGACAGCCAGGACAGGGAACAACACAAGAACGGTGTATCTGCTGAAGAGACAACTTTTATCACCCTTTCCCAGTTTGGGCCATTCCCACACAACAGCCTTCTCATCCATCCGTCTCTCCTCGAGGAACCATCTTGCCTCTGCCCTGATCACCTCTGCAAACTGAGAGGTACACTATGTCGACATTACCTGAAACATCCTTGTTTCACGTCCAGATACACTGCCTGTGCGGTCTTTGACGACATTAGATATATGCGATTTCCAGTCATCCAGCTACCGAGAGAGTCACAGGCCTAAAAAAGTAGGTGTCCCCATGCTGCATGGACAAATCAGACCAACAGCCCCTCGGCAGTAACTCTCACATGTCCCCAGAGCATCAGGTGTCTTGCAGAAGCACTGCTCGCTATGTGTGCTCACTATGTCTGGGATAATCCCAGACAAAATTACAGCTACCCTACGAGGACATTTCCTAGGGCTTGGTTCGTTTTGTCGTCTCAGAAAATTTACAATTAAGGAACTCAAATTTAGCAAACCATCTTTGTACGCCTACAAAAATGACCTAAGTACACAAGAAGACAGAATCTAATCACCCCAATTAAAATTTTGCCAGAACAGCATGACAACACTCGTTTTGTTTACAGTCCTGTAACTGATGGCTACCAGTGGCCAGAAACTTTCATTTACGTTGCTTTCACCATTTTCTCCAGAAAGTAGATAACTATAAACCAGAAACAAGTCCCCCGGTTTCCTACCTCTCCTTGAAAGTCTTCAGCTACTGCCGCTACTTCTGCCGTGGTGCAGACAGGTAGACAGGGTCAATCTGCAGCCAGTCCTTATGCTGATCTTCATCCAGCTTGCCAAGAGATTAAAATCACAGAAATGCAACTGCTGGAGCTTCATTTGGTCCTGATGAGCAGAGAGCCAGCAGCTCTTGAAGTAGCAGGCAAGGCAATCTACAATGCAGCCTAAATAACAAATAGCATCTACAAAGAGCAACAGGTGGATCGTAAATGGACAGTCAGTTGATTTTGATGGCTGACACTCAAAAAGCATGTTTGCTGCTTCTATAGACTAAATTAAGTAATTTTCTCAAGCCATGACAACCCCCTCTCTTTTTCCAGGTGCAATCCAAAATGCCTTTTCTATTTATTTTTGTTCTTGGTTTCTGGTCCCAGACAACAATGGGGTCCAGCAGATGACATGGGTGTCAAACTTTTACTGTCATGTTTCTAGCTGCCTGAGGACAAGAAAAAAAGGAAACAGAGCAAGAAGCATCAGAGGCACTCTGCGCATAGGTGTATAACCTAGTTGCCTTTGGGTTAGGAGCAGGTTTTCAAGCCATGGCTTGCAGAGCTTCCTGGCAGAAGCTACAAGCGCTTTACTGCATCAAGGGGAAGGAGAAAGAGATACAGAACTACTGTGCAGGCTAGAGAAGGACAGTGACCCACACTCTCTCCCCAGCTCTCAGGGAGCAGTAAATCAGAGAAGAGGGGTGCCAGGGCCACGCAGCATCCATGCTAAGCAGCTCAAGCATAAAGGTGCATCCCCAGGCTCATTTTAGAGGCAAGGAGATGTAAAGCCCCCCATTAGAAGTGGGTAAACTCTATTTGCTAATGCTCACTTGAGTTCCCAGCAAAGTTTACACCTCCTCATGCTGCTGGTTACAGTCAGACCAGGACATGGCTTTGCTCTGCCTTTTCTGGGAGCCAGCACTAGCAGTGTGAATCAGGAACACAATAGAAAATCCAGTACACCTGTAGGACCTTACCAGGACACTGGCATGCACCTTGGAGGACCACCCAGGTTGCTTCAGCATTGCTGAGTCTTGGCTTGAACAACCCAGTCCAAATCTGCCTGACTACCTGCAGATTTGAACTGCAGCAAAGGCATCCCCCCAAATCCCCCTTTTGTGGCACTGCCTCTTTCCCTCCCAAGACCTCTTAAGGGCAATTCAGTCTTGGACACAGTCAACTTCCCTTGGGCAATAAACCTGCAGTAAACCAAGGACAGAGGAAACTCAGGCTTAGCCTGCAGACAAAGCAGGCTCATATCTCACAACGTTTGGGAGAGGGACCTGGTGAGTTGACAGCCTTCCCATTAAACACAGAGGTCAGCAGGGGACGAAGCTGTGGTGGTTGGAGATGGTGCTGTCCGCTAATGCGGAGGGTGAGAAAGGACTGAAAAAGGAACTGGAATGGATTTGTTCAGTTACTCAATGAACTCGAAAAGGCAGCTCAGAAACAGAACCCATGGCATGCCAGATGGCTTTGAACAGGTAGATCCAGTTATCTTTATGAAAGCAGTACAAAGCAATATATTTCCTGTGCAGTAAGTTTGACAATGTAGAAGTAATAAAACTATTTCATCCTTAGAGAAGATCAAAAATAAGAATTTTCAAACTCACTGAGTTTTGGGTTAATACTAGGCAAAGGGAAGCAAATGTGTGTCCTCCAGACAGACCCTTGAAAAAAAACCTCAAGGAAAGGTCATCCAAAGTACCCCATCCTGATCTCCTGCCTGGAAACCAATATGCTGGTACATGGTGCCTTGTTGGGCTTAGAGTCAGGCACTCTGCTGACAAAATCCTTGAGCCTGGTTTGAGGATGCTGAAACTGGGCTGGACCCCCACAAGCATGTTACAAACTGTCAGGAAACCTTCTATTCAGTCTTTTTTTTCCTTTTCTCCCCCCCACCCCCTTACAAGAGAATTTTCTACTTAAAAAAAAAAAAATAATATAAATCTATAGTGATGAACTGAACAGCTGGTGCTTTTCTTGGGAATGGCTCAGAGTTACCGAGCAGATGATGTTTATAATTTAGAAGAATAAAAGCACTCTACAAAAGCAGGAGACATTTTTGACAACCAAAAATATTACTGGCTGGCGAGTGGCAGCAGCGACAAGACAGCCCCAGACGCTTGGGCAGGTTTTAAAACACGTGCCCCTCTGTGCGCCAAAGGCTGACTGCCAGCACGCCCTCTCCCATCCCGCTCGCCTTTCAGTTCCCTCCAGCTTGGCTCGGTTTTCCCCTGGCTTTGGCATGCCCTTTTTGCAGAAGAAGGGATTGAAACCAAAGCCAGTGGCTCTGCTTCAACCTGGCTCCTGCTTGTTCTCAGTTCTCATCTCTGCTCGCTCCTGACGGCCCTTTCCCAGGATGCAGGAGGCAGCCAGTACTGGCCGAGGGAGAAGGCAGACTGTGCCTTGAGGACTGTTCCATGCCACTGTTTTCCTTGTTTCCTAGGTCGGTTGTTTTGGGGTTTTTTTTTGGTTCCCTGTGTGACCTGGTGTCTGTTTTGGTTTTTCTTTGAGTCATTGAGAAAGCCATGTGTTTTATGAGCTGAGTTGGTTTTCATCCATGTATTGAGTTGAACGGGCCCACCACCAAGGAAAGATCCAAGGGCCAAAGCTGGTGCAAAGGAAGCAGAGGGAGCCCATGGCCAGCCAAGGTGGAGGCAGGAGGGAAGGATGATAATTTTTCTTCTATTTGAGCAGAAATGAGCTACTGGGTTGGCTCAGCCCATCTTAGCAGACTGTGCCACAAGGCAGCCTGAATTTTTCCTCAGCCTTGAACTTCTAAAGGAAGTTTGGAGACAGCTGGTGGGAAAACTAGGTATGCGAAGGTAGGCAAAAATGAAATGCTCCCTGTGAAACTTTCTCTCTCCCCTGATCTTATCACTACAGCCACACATTTGTTTTTGTAGCCTCGCCATCTATTATCTAAACGCTGTGGCTGAAGCGTACCAGCGCGCCAATGCAGAGCTGAAGAAGAAAATGCAAATGGTACGTACTGATCTGGCAAAGCCATCTTTGAAACACTACGCACTTCAAGTTTAGTGTACAACATATACTTTTAAATTGCTCTTCACTTCCGAACACGTTAGTGACAAAAGGAAAAGACCCATTTTATGTTTGTTCACTCCTCTCTGATGGCATTTAATGGCTAACTGTAGAGTGGTTGCATCCCATAATAGGCTGCTATTTCATACATCAAAACTACAGTGAGTTTTCCCATAAACTGTACTTTCCACCTACAAAAATAAGTTACCTTAAAGTTCAAGTAATGTTTTGGAACCTAAGATCTCCCAGGCACAATGATAAGCCTGTTGAAACCACAGCCAGATTTTGTTCAAGCTGAAGACCAAAGAGCCATAAACAACAACATGGCAATAACGATTTTTACCAGTAATTCTCAAAGCACTTTACAAGGGAGGCCAGTGTCTGTCTCTGCCACGCAGATGAGAAAAGCAAGATATAGGTGATGCAATGATTCAAATTAGCAGGGGGAGGATTTGGACCTCATGATACTGAGAACTGGGAGAGGTTGCAACATGCAGAGGACCATAAAGCAGGGACCCCTGAACTAATATAAGTTAGGTCTGGCAGCAGAATTGCTGCAAAAGCGCAGCTCTGCTCAGATAATGAGTCTCAATGAGAAACAGCAAAGGTGTCCTGCTACCAGGGCCTGTGCTGGTCTGGCAGCACCAGTTCCCCCCCGTTTTTCTGGTGGGTCTCTAACCCTGTGTCCCCCAGAGTTTTTCTGGTGGGTCTCTAACCCTGTGCTGTTTCGTACTACGTAGATGTGTCCAAAGTATCTAGCATTGCATCAGGAGAGGATAATACCATCAAAGGATTGCTATCAGCCATTTTACTGGTATAGGGCAGGATCCAAGCCAAGGAAGCAATGGCACATCAAGCAACACATTGCATAAAGCAGAGATCGGTGCAACATTAGAAGTAAGAATGTGAGCACTGAGAAATAAGAGTCCATAAATTACATCTGAATGCTCCAGTTCAGAACTGATCACTCATGCACATGGCTTAAAAAAGGGGTCTTGGTGCTTAGGGCATCCTCAAGTATTGCGAGAGTTGAACACATGCTACAGCACACTTGGACTTATGGGCACGTAATCTATTTCACTGGTTGTAATCAGGGTTTGAGGGAGCACAAACCCCCATGGAAGGGCCACAAAGCCAGGCCAGGCACTACCCAAAGGAACAGCAATATTTCCAGGCAAGCACATGCCTTTGCACAGACCTTGCGTATCTTTGTCGCACAGGCACCTGTAGCTTTGCTGAGGCAGCCAAGCCTAACGAGAGGAGGTGTACACAGCAGGGCAGGGGGAAAGGGAGGGTGTCAGCACAGCCCCGCTGCTTAGGGAGCGAGGGATGGGAGCTGCCTGGTCACGGCAGGGGTACTCAGCAGCTGAAGCCCACCAGAGCCCCCTGCGCAATGACCTGTTGAGCTCAAAGTCATATGCTGTGACTGCCCCCAAAGTCTGCCAGGTTTGCTGAAAACAGATGGATGCTGCTTTGCAGGTTTGGACCTCTCAGCTGCAGCAAGGCCATGAGCTCCCCTCCACTGGCAGATCACCCTTTTGGGAGGGGGGACAGAGCCGGAGTAGAGTCCATCTAAGCTTTCTTACTGCATAGGAGAGGGCAGCCTCTCCCGTCCCCACCCAGCATGCTTGTCCTGAGCAAAAACAGCCCCCAGGTATTTTCTTCTCTCTGCCATCCAAAAGGAAGTCTCTTGAAGATCTAAATGCACACAAATAAAACTAAAGACAGCCCTACAGCCCATCCCGGCCCTGCCATGCCTTCCTTCTCTGGCATTTATCACTGGCATCCTTCCTCCCAAGAGGTCCACATTTAAAACAAACCAAAACCCTGGGGAGGGCAGATTGGCAGTAGCAGAAACACAGAGACAGCCTGGTAGACCTAAACCATGTTATCAGCAAGTGTTTTGCCCTAACAGGAACAGAACTGTCACTTCCCAGGCTCTCAGTGCCATCTGGGATGTGCTTTCTTTCCATAAAACCCATGGTCACCAGACCAAGATTCAGTAACACTGAACTTGGCAGAGAGATTACATTCATAGCAACAAACACCTCGCCAGGCCAACCATGACACCAGGCCACCGTTTCATGGATTACATCTGCAGTTTCAAACTAAAACCGGTGCTTCTTATTGATGCAGCAACGTGAAGAGGAGAAAAACAAGAGAAACAACAAAGCCAGCACTAACCCCGTGCTGCAAGATCTGGAGGATTTACTTACACCAAGTATGAAGAGTGAAAGTCAGCCCAAACAAAGAGAAGGTAAAAACTAAACAACCACCCCTCAACCCTCCTGAAAAGGCTCCTTTTGTCAGCAAATGATGACTGGGAAGGGCTAAGAAACTGGGGCAATACACATTTGCAAGGGATCAGATGAGTCTAATTAGCACAGATTATGTGAGCTTAGAAAAGCCCACCTACCAATGGACATGTAGGAAGGGCGTGTTTTTAGACTGGGTTATGTCTCACACAAGCTTATCACAATGTGGGAATTGTAATCCAAAGTTATGACTCAAATCCCAGCTATCAACCATGCTGATCATGATTGTTTTAACCAACAATTTATTCCGGAAACAGTGCTGAAACTGCAGCATCTTTTCTGGCTTGATGAGTCAAGCCAGATACACACTTTTTCCAAGTTGAGGTTTCATTGGAAAATTCATTATGAATGAGACAGCTTTTTTTTTTTTTTCAGGACTGCATTGGTCTCAGGGCAAATAAACACAAGCAGTAAGCTCTGCCGAGGGGGTCTGTGGATGGGCAGAAACATGTGGGAGGAGTCATTGGCACCAGGGCCCAGGCACTCTTGAGGAAGATACATCCTCCAGGCTCGGTCTGAACCAGCCCCTTCCTGACCACCAGAGCCTCCTGCTCTCATTTGTGAGCAACAGAGCCACATGTGCTGAAGATTTTGAATTTATCTTGATGCAGATGAGAAAAGCAAATTAGTGCCACAATAACCCTCTTGCATTTATATGGGCCTGTCAGAGAGGCTGAGACGAGCTGGAAAGTTCAGGCCAACCTGATACATGTTCCCCCCAGAGCAGACCCACGGCACTCATTTAAATGGAAATAGTGATGGCAGCGTTATGGGTGCATTGAAAATAAAGACTAAAATTAGCAATTACCCATGACCCGCACAAGACTATATGTGTACCAGCATGGTAGGACTATCACCTCTTATAAACACATCAGTAAGAACCTGCAAAGAGGCCTCAGGCAGCAGAGACACATACCGGCTGTTGGCCAGTGGCTAACGGTCTTGTTTATGGTTTCTTCACTCAAACACAAATACCCAGATGCTTGGGTTATTGCACACAGAAGAAACAGCAGCCACTGGGGAAAGGAAGGCAGACAATGTTTGCTCTCAGGAAAATAACACTCATAATCTTTGCTTTAGACAAGAAAATAGAGTCTCCTAATAAAATCAGCCCTGACGGCAAACAAGGCAAACCAGCAGCTGTGGATGGCAGCCCCATGACTAGTGGGAGAGGAGCAGCATTCACCCCTCCGCCGCATGTGTTCGTGACGCAGCCACCAACACTGGGTGTCCGGCCACCTTACCCTGGCCAGCCCAGGCCAAGAGGACACCCAATGGGACCAGTTCCTGGAAGAGGGAGAGGACAGCCAGGCTACTCACATGCTGCTCAATAAAGCTCAGTGATGTTTCTCCTTTTTGACATTAAAGTAGAGGTGCTGCATGAACTGCCGCAGTTTTAGTAGGAAATGATTACTGTATTCTGGTCATCCACTCGTGATGAGCTGCATCTGTCCAACGCTGGCTCTATCTAAATCAGGTTTTTTAGAAATATTTTGGAGTTGCAACCCTTAATAGCCATGCTGATTTTTGATCATGAAGGAGACAGGAGAAGGTCAGGATGAAAATCATCTGGCATTGCTAAATTACTACATACAGGGCACAACCCTGTGGCCACAAACAGCAGCACGGTGAGCCTTCTCTGTGGCATGAGCACTTGTCATTCCCTTCAAAGGTTTCTTCAGTTAATAAAAAGCAATGTGAGTTCACCTATCATTTCAACAAAGGTGGGGTGGTTTGGGTTTTTTTTTTTGTTTTTTTTTTGGTTTTTTTTTTTCTGTCCCTTAACCTGAGGAATTAAGTATTTGTTTAAAATAGTAAGTGTCCCTTCCCAGCTGCATGGCAGCTGTTACTAGGAGTAGAGGACTCCTACTAGGCCAGCACAGGAGGAGGTTTTGTCAGCTGTATTTCCTCCAGCCTACTACCTTCAGACGTTCATCTTTTTGTTTCAACCCTGCTGTGTATCTCACCACCGCTTTCCCTGGGTTCCTGCTCTGCTCCTCTTTTCATAGCCTGTTAACAGTCACTTGAACCATTATTTCAATCCCTGCAACTTCTAATTCAGGAACACCACCCAGCACAATTGAGAAACTAAAAGTGCTTTGGCCTATTTTCCCATTTTAACTAGTTAGAAATTTCTGGTGCAATTTAAGGATTATATCTTCCACATCTACAGAGCTAAGGTCTAAGATTTCCCAGGATTCCATGGCAGGACTTCTTTGGGTTGTCCTGCTCCTTTACACGAACAGTTAGTTCCTGTTGTTGACGCAATCCCATCCCAGCCAGCTTAGATTTGAGGTTCACATGTGTTGTTCTTCATAAAACTTTCTGTAAAAAATAAACTCATGTTCTTTAGTAAAAACAAATCTGCAAATATAGTTTGTAACAATTGCACTACAGCTGAGATATTTGGGGTTAAAAGGTTCTCACCTTGAACTTTCCTACTAAATTAATTTTCCCCACCAGAAACTCATTAACTTATTTCTCTTCTATGGCTTGACAGAGCACAGAGCATTTGACCTTCAGTGCAGGAACGTCCACCTTGCAGGAGCTGGGCAAAGGGGTCTAGTTAGATAGGATGTGAAGCAGATAGGGAAAAATATTCCCTTTTTCAAGTCTGAACCAACAAAATTCCCTGTTGGAATTAAGAGCTTAAACACTGTGCTGTGCTTATTTGTAGACAGAGACCTAGCTTGGTTTTTGATGTCTGTGCTTTATAACACAGAACAGAGCCCCAGAGAAGTACCTTAGGAGATACAAGTGAGAGTCAACCAAAAGGAGAATTCAGAATTTCATTAAAAATTAAAACATTGCATTTTGCTTTCAAATACAGAAGAGTCAATTAGTTATTTGTAGAAAAAGCTATCCCTGGCGTGTGGCTTAAAGTCTGTTTGGCTGTTCCCAGGCATGCTGCAATTATCAGGGTTGCTCATTCTCCCAAGGAGCCTTCATGTGGGAAGCTGCTCACCAGATTTATTTCCTGGTCTTGGAAGGACACTTCTCTGAGCTGGGTCTCACAGATAAGGTCATGTCTTGCCTCTTTGATGAGAGAGTTGCTGGTGCAACATAGCTGCAGTTGTCTCTCCTGCCACCTCTGTCCACAGAGATACACAGTCCTTTAACTGAGAAAAGTCAGAAATGAGGCAGCCTTTTTCAGGAGGCAAAAGCTGTTGTTCCACATCCTTCTCCATGGGTGTCGATAGAAAATATTGGTCAGAAAGTGCTGGGGAAGGTGCTGCCAGCCTGCTAATCCAGAAGGATGTTGCAGAAATGACACAGTACCCCGATTTCAGCCTAGCTGGTCTGCCCGGCAGATTCCGGTGTCTTAGGGAATGGTTGCATAGTGAGGAATAGGATTTCCCTCCTCTTAGCTCCTCATCTCACACTAAAGCACATTTCGGAATGGGAAGATGCAGCTTCAGATCTCACTCACCTCTGCTAGAAAACAGAAGGGGCTGGAAACTTGCATTTGCATGTGCATACGTGTGTGCATGTGGAAGAGTGGAAAACACATTGATTGATTTATTTGCACAAGGAATATAAGGGCAATAAGAAATATTATGAACAAGCCGTAGAGAACTCTAGAAGGTTTTTCAAAACCAGAGAAGCTGAAGCAGACTTAGATGGACACTGATTAACTACTCCAGGATTTGAATGCTCTCTGAATCAGGCCCCTGAGACCTGCAATAATACTGAGCATTACAAAGAACTTTGTTGTCTCTGGAGCACGCAACTGCCCATTAGCTCATCAATCTTTTGAAGGTTTGCTCACCTCTAATTATAATACATTAGGTTCACCCATTGATCAATGTCTTCTGCAAGCTCAGAGGCTGCAGGATATGAGGGCGACAGAATCAGCTAAACAATGATTTCTGCAGACCAGCGGCAACTCTCTTCCCTGACTCCAATTCACAATGGGGTCCTCTGTTTGAGCACAACAGTTGTGAAGAGTGTAAAAATGCCAACTGTTGGTCTTCATATTGACCAAAATGATTATTTGGCTCCCTCAGTTTTGAGCCTATTCACCAGTTACTCACATGGAACTGGAAGTTAAACTTCACAAACTCATAGGAGCATTCAGTAGTGTTTGGTTTCATCCCTGTTTTTGTATTATTATATTGAACTGCAATATGTACTTGCCTGAGAATTCAGCATTGATTTATTTTTTTTTCACCCCTCCTCCCTCGACATTTGTTGAAAGACTATATCCATCCAAAGCTTCCTCAGGGGCCCAGAGTAACTTCAAGGGGAAAGGAAAGAAAAGAAAAGCTTACTGGTGTGTTGTGGGACCCTCCTAGTAACCTCACACAGCGCACGGTTTGCATTCATATATGACTAGAAAAGCCATCTGCATTGCAAATTTTTCACATCTTCTGTTGCCACTAGCTCAAATGCTGCATCCAAAAGGTTTTGGTAAAAAACAAGGAAAGATCTAAGCTTAATTCTTTTGTTATTCTTCTCACTAAAGGCATGTTTTTAAACAGGCAGGTCTTATGGGCATCAATTTTTAGTTTAAGTGGCCAGAGAATGGAAAGATTGAGCATCTGCTCAGCATTACTGATGAACAGGAATCCCAACAAAATAAAAAAAGTAAAGTTTAAAAGGGCAATTTTGCAAAACGCGTGTGGCTAAACATGAACTGTGAAAGGGATGCCAGCATGCACACTTCTCTTAGGGTAAAGAATGCCGTTCAACCATATCTTTCATACTGTGCTCAGCCGTGGTGTGAGATAAACTGTTTGCTATACTCACAATGAACAGAAAATAGTAGGTGCCACTAAATAGGTTTGCTTACAAAGGCAGTAAAGTGGTCCAAATATCTTATGTACATGCAAAGAGTACACTGATTTTGCATTCAGTACCATAATACTGGGGCCTTGGCTTCTCCAAAGCAGAAAAATCAGTTTTTCCCTCCGGGAGAAGAATAAGTTCCTTCCAAATGAGAACTTTGAAACATTTGAGCTTGTATTCTCAGGTTGCTTACATGAAGCTTTCCAAGGAGAGAAACATTGCACAGCACTGCTCATGGCAGGGGGAGGTTTCCTCATGCCAGCTAACAAACCAGTGTTTTGGGGAGGGATTTGTGGTTTCTTTCAAGGTACTGAGAGGTGTGCTCTGCACATCTAAGCTAAAGAAATCAAGTAAAAAAAGGGTCCACACACCACAACAGCCATCATAGAAACAGAAGCCATGAGATGCACCAGCACAGGCACCCGCTGAGACCTACACTGAGAAACCTTCTTTGATGAATCCAGGTGAGGAAGACAACTGGCAGCCATTCCTCATGCCCAAAGAAACTTCCCAGTGATGGAGACTGGTATTTTTGCAGCTTATCCCACCCCAACGAAGCATGCTGCTCAGCATGGCCAGTCAAGCAGGGACTCTGCCAGCGCCAGAAGTACCACAGTGGCTTCCATGCTGGTGAGGATGCACTAAGACTTGATCTAACATCTGACTTGACCCTAGTAGGCCATGGGTGCAGAAGGTCACCAACCTCTCTGCACCCCAGCATGCTTGGACCCCTCTTCATCATCATGTATCAGGTGCTTTTGCTTGCCACCGAAGCAGGTCAGATGTGGACCTTTGAAGCCTGACCCCACTGCATCTCTAAATCACATCTCTTCAAAGCAGTGATGTCCCGACAAAAACATGAAGTACTCACCAAAAAGCTATAAAGAGTAATCCCCCTATTTTGATTCATGCTGCATGCAATGTTATCAGCTCTCTGGCCTGACAGCTGTGGGGATTTTTTTCTCTCCGTCACGCTTTTCTTGCCACTTGCCTAAGCACCAAGGCAGCAGCTTGTCTTTTGGCAGGTGGTAGCCTGGTTTCATCTGCAGCCAAGGCTTTATAGCTCAGAGATGCTCAGGCACAGCTTTTCCCCTAGGGAGTGTGGTGAGTTAGCCTTGCCTAACAGAAAAACTCCCACTCAGCTGCCCACTCATTCTCCTTCCTCAGCAGGTAAGGGGGAGCAAACAGGGAAGCTGAGGATTTCTAGGTCCCAGCCCATTTCTCACACAACATTGTCATCATTGCTGAATCTGAATTCAGCATCATGTTCTAAATGGACTCTACCAACACAACACTATACTGCGGCACACTAATGCAGGGAGGCTTGGCTTTGCTGCTATCATTCATTCCGATCACAGGACCCAACTCCCTGAGGTCCCCTTTAATTCAGCCACCTATAGACAGGCAAAACCAGTGGTGAAAATTGCCTCTAAATCTTAAATTGGTACCACAAGGTGCTACCCAGGAATACCCACCTCTTCCATGCACCTCAGCAAGCAGACCCCGTTAAGCTCATACACGTTGGGAGACAATCTGTGTACGCATGTATCCACACAGGCACTGAGATGAAGATGACTGGATTTAAAAATGTTTCAGGATTGATATCATGTTCTGCACTACTCCTTCATGATTCACAGAAAAACTGGAAAACACTGAGGCTGGTGCACCGAGCATCCTCCCATGGTGGCACCCAGACAGAGGGAGGAGAGCCCACAGCTGCCCAGGGACAGACAGACGGATGCCATTTCTCAGCAGGCAAAAGCTTTGAGTACATCAGCAAACCCCCATGAAAAGGCCAGATGGGCAAAAGCCACCCAGAAGTAGCAGAGCAGAGAAGGGGAAAGGGGTGACCACAGAGGGTCTTCCCCACCTCCTGGGGACCAGACCCAGGCAGGAGAGCACCAGCTGGACACAAGAGCCCCCGGTGCTGAGCCCAGCTGGGCTTTCCAAAGGCTCATGCCCAAGGGAATGGGAGCAGGATTTAGTATCATTTAACCCAGCTCACAGAGCTGAGAAATCAGGAGGGTTTGGCCTCAGGCGTAGCAAGTGGATGGGTTAGAAATCCAGCAGTCTCACATGTCCCTCAGGGCCAGCATGGGGGGAAGCACTGCACCGACCACTGCTGTGTACAAGCAATGAAAAATTTTTGCAGGGAAACATCTGGAGGATATTAAAGTAGGAATGGAGGCGAGGGGAGCTTCTCTGGTGGGAAGTGAGCTATGCTTGCAGAAGATGCCAATGCCATCACTCCCCAGGCAATGTGGGAGGGAGAGGAAAAAAAAAAATACCACACACAACTTCAGCTCAGTTGAAGATAAAATAAAAAAACATAGCGGCATAACACTGGTACCTGGACTGCTCGAGGATGGGCAAACCATCACAGGAATCAAGTGTGCAGATCAGGTTAGCAGTAGGTGAAGCATTATTAAAAGTGAGTTGGTAACCCCATTTTACTGGGGAACAGCAGCTGCAGAAACATCCCAAGCAGCTGTTTCCTCCCCCTTTCTCCATTCTCCCTCCTTCAAAGCAAAGCTGTTTAGGGGAACCAAGACTACTTCTGCAAAAGGCGACAGATCCAAACCTTCCTCTAATTAAGAAACATTTCACACATATGGGACTTTTTTTTTTTTTGCATAGCAGCAGCAGTACATAATTCAGTGCCTAGGCAGATGTTTAGGATCTTCAAAATATGAAGGTTATTATCAGGTACTGGGAGGACTCAGGGCCAGGCAGAGAAAAACCCCATGTCTTCTTCATTAACTGGAGCCCTTTGCTACAGCAGCTTGGGCACAGCAGTACAACCACCGCTTGAACATGAAGCGGAGCTTCACTGCCATCACAGCAGCACCACTCCAGCTTGCGGGTCCCCCAGCTTCATCAGCGGCTGCTGCAGAGGGGAAACTGCCCCAAGGCCAGGGTTGCAGGGATTTGCAGAGGGCCCCAGCCCTTTCTGTTCCCCAGGAAGCCCAGCACAATTTTGGAGAAGGCTGCAGAAGTGTTTCAACATGGCATATGCAAATATAGAGTTGGAAGGGACCTTGAAGATCACCTAGTTCCAACCCCCCTGTCATAGACAGGGAAACCTCCCACTAGACCAGGTTGCTCAATGCCCCGTCCAGCCTGGCCTTGAACACCTCCAGGGATGGGGCATCCACAGCTTTCCCAGGCAACCTGTGCCAGTGTCTCGCAGTGTTTCCTGACATCTAATCTAAATCTACCCTCTTTCAGTTTAAAACCCTTACCCCTTGCCCTATCACTACACTCCCTGATAATGAGTCCCTCCCCATCTTTCCTGTAGGCCCCTTTTAGGTACTGGAAGGCCGCTATAAGGTCTCCCCGGAACCTTCTCTTCTCCAAGGCTGAACAACCCCAACTCTCTCAGCCTGGCTTCATGGCCTTCCTCTGAGCTCTCTCGAACAGGTTCATGTCCTTCTTGTGTTAGGGGGTCCACAGCTGGATGCGGGGTAGAGGGGCAGAATCACCTCCCTTGACCTGGTGGCCAAGCTTCTTTTGATGCAGCCCAGGATGCAGTTGGCTTTCTGGGCTGCAAGCACACATTGCCAAGTCATGTTGAGCTTCTCATCAACCAACACCCCCAAGTCCTTCTCCTCAGGGCTGCTCTAAT
>NW_009646939.1:3682877-3695765 GCF_000708025.1 Charadrius vociferus
GGTAGAGGGGCAGAATCACCTCCCTTGACCTGGTGGCCAAGCTTCTTTTGATGCAGCCCAGGATGCAGTTGGCTTTCTGGGCTGCAAGCACACATTGCCAAGTCATGTTGAGCTTCTCATCAACCAACACCCCCAAGTCCTTCTCCTCAGGGCTGCTCTAATAGAACTAACAAGCCACTAGCAAGCTTTCCCCTACAAGCAGCTGCAGCTCAGCTCAGACTGGGAAACTCTCAGCAGCACCTGTTCAACTTTCCACACATCTACCATTGTCCTTGCATGGAACAGGGTTGTGGCACAGCAGCAGAGAGCAGCAATGGGGAAAACCTCTGCCATTACACTGCCCTGAGCATTGACCCATAGATAGAGCTGGTCCTCTGGCATGGAAGCAGTGGAAGTTCGCTGTAACTCATCTCCAGGGAAAGCCAAATGTCAGGCACATGCCCTTTGAGCCACTTATGTCCACCCAAATGTCAGTAACATGGAGGGCAAGTAGCTTTAAAGACCTTTTGCTGGCTCTGAAGAGCTAATCTAGTTGTCTTGGAACAGGACAATTCACCACCTGGGTATGCAATGCTACCACACTGCCACAGAAGCAAAAGCCAAGCAGCATATTTAAACAGGTTATCCACCAAACAGCCAAAAACATCGCTTCATCGGTGATATACCAGACATACATTGCCCACAGCACTCCTCCAACCCAAAGTCTGGGAGAAAAAAAACAAATATCCATCTAAAAATACAGGGGGGTTGCACATAGCTGGAATAGGGGTTTTTGGGTTAGACTTCAGCGCTGACAGCATGCAAAGTTCATGTGTCTTCATTGCCACTCCAACAAGAAACAGCAAGACCTCACGGGCATAGCCTGCTCGTCCTCCTTCCACCCTACCCCACAGCTACCATCCCCTCCAGCGCAGCCTGCCCGAGGACAGCAGCCTCGGCTCCCTCCCACCCACCACCACATCGTGGACCTCCTGGCTAAGGGCGCATCCCAGCCAGGCGCTAATTCAACCCCTCTTAGTCATGGTTCCTTTACTAATTGCATTTCAGATTGCTATCCTTGTTGGGTGATGGGGAGCCAGCGCTGATGCATTGGCAGCCACAAGCCACCTGCAATCAGCGCCGTGCCCCTTTCCTGGCATGTCCCGCCCTCACGTTCAGAGGGAATAATAAGGAATGCAAGTCAAAGCCTCTGAAAGTAACACCTGTTTAAAACTATTTGCAAGGCTACAGGTGAGAAGGGAGCCTCAGAGTGTTTTTGGGGACAGCAAGGCACCAGCCTGAAGCTCAGAGCCCCTGAACAGGTCCACAAACACCAACATGGTGGGACAGCTCTAATTGCCACGCAGTAACCATTAATTCCAAACGTACCTAGCGAGAAATGCAGCCCAACAGTGTTAGAGAGGTGGGACGTGGGGGTTCCGCAGCACCAAGACGCATACTAGGCATCCTTCATTAAGCCTCCCCTAGCCTAGGAAGATGTACCAAGCACACGTGTGCCACAGGTGTCCCTATGGTACTAACAACAAGCAGCTATCATGACTGCCAAGCTTACCCCCGCCTTGGCAAGGAAAGAGATGGTTGCTCTGCCCCTGGTCCCTACACTATTCCCCTCTGTCTTACATTGTCCCAGAGGAGGCACTCATTGTCCTCCTCCATATTTTGTGCTGCAATTATCTTATTAGCAGAAGAGCCCCAAGGATCGATAATCGCAAAGCCACAGTCCCCGAAGACAGGAGAGTCTTACAGCAGCCCTCATGTCCCAGAATACACGTGGGGCCACACGTGCATGCTCAGCCTTCCCCAGAGTGCAGCCAGATGGGAGACATGCCGCTCCAACACAGGTGCCTACCAAACAGACACTAGAAGGGAAGGTCAATCCACTATTCTTGTCATGGTAGAACAACAGATTCCCAAGATTCCAAATAAAAGTTAAATAAATGCAAAGGCTTGACACTCACCTGAGCAGAGCAACCTCCATCTCCTGCATCCTGGGGGAGCAGAGCCAGCACAGACCAACCTGCCACCAGAGAAGGACAGGTCCACAGAGCGCTCATCCCACCTGGGCACCATGCAGCATTGATCACTTGCAGCATTGAAACCTTGCAGCATTTTATATTGCAAATCTCAAATATGGCATTTTAATGAAGTTCCTGCTTCTATATTCAAGGTATGGTTTTAGAAATCCCAGTTCTCATTTTGAAACAAAACCACAAACACATAGCTTTCACAGAAAGAAAATAAAACATGAAACAAGATGCAGGAGCAGCCTAGCAGTCAAAATCCAAGCCATGCTTAGGCAAAACAAAAAAATAAATTAAGCCTTAAAATTAATCTCAAAAATTTTCAAAGAGCTGAACCCTTGAAATCAGAAAAACTAGTTGCTAGACTCCTCAGTCCTCCTGAAGGAGCTGATGGAGAACCACTCACTGCTCACAGCATTCAAAGTGGGCTTATCTAACAAAGCCAAAAAGAAAAGCCAACAGCATGCTCACTCTTACACCACACAAATCCTTCTGAGCAAAGGGGAGGAGACCTCCAACCTCTTGCACCTGGAGCTCCTAAAACCTTCCCCAGCTGGGAGCAGGCATGTGGCTTAAAGGAGCCTCCAGAAAAAGTACAGTAGAGAGGGAAGTGGTGGCGGCTGATTTTTTTAATATAACTTGCCTCTCAGATTAGAGCCTCTAACAGCAAAATAACAAGTGAAGGAAAATGGTACACAGTCTGATTCTCTCCCTACATGTGCTGCTTAACTTTTCTCTGTTTAAGCAAAGCCAACAGGTGCAGTGAATTGTATACCTGTGAGCTTTGGAAGTACTAGGGAGAAGGCAAGTCACTCCAGAAACACTGGAAGCAAGAAGCCAAGCAGGACGGATGAGCTAGAAAGTTTCCAAGGTATCTTCAAGTAGGAGCACTGTATTTCTCTGCACTGGAAGCCAGCAGCATCCCACACTTGCTCCCTTAGGGAAAATTTAAAAGCAAGATCAAAGTCTGCAGCTGAGCATGGAGACAAGTTTAACACTCAGACACATATAGAGAAACAGTAGGGTTTGGGTTTTTTTACAAAAACTGTATTATGATCCCTGTAAGAGGGCACCATCCTGCTACAGGGAAGTCAAAAAGCCAGGCGAGAGGCAGGGCAAGCCCTGGCTGGACCAGCTCTGCTCCAACGGCAAGAGATGGAGGCTGGTGCTGAAGATGCTTCTCCACTAGCACCCACAGCCAGGGGATTCGGAGTGTTATTAAGCCTCTCCTCCAGCACTGAGTAGCAACTGGGATATTTAGGAGGGGCAGGTGATCTCTTTCACCACAGGGAGTCTCCCCAAAAGGCCCAGGAATGCTCACAATGCAGCTTTTGACCACTCTTCCCTCGCCTGGTGCCTGCTCTGTCCAGCTCTCCAACCAGGCCACCAGCAGCAGCCAAACGTGGACAAACCAGGAATAACAGCCCCATCTACCGGGGCCTTGGAAACGACTCGCAACGTCGCATTTTGCAAATGTGCAATCCGTCACCATCAATCCACCTGAAACCTGCCAGGCAGGAGCGATGCTCGGGTGTTTGCCTGCCCCTAGAAAGACCCTTCTGTTAAAGTGTCTGCATCTGGGAGCAGCCAAAGGCTGGGCTGGAGCACCTCTCCTATGAGGAGAGGCTGAGAGAGTTGGGGTTGTTCAGCCTGGAGAAGAGAAGGCTCCGGGGAGACCTTATAGTGGCCTTCCAGTACCTAAAGGGGGCCTACAGGAGAGCTGGGGAAGGACCTTTTACAAGGGCATGTAGCGATAGGACAAGGGGGAATGGTTTCAAACTGGAAGAGGGCAGGTTTAGATTAAACACCAGGAAGAAGTTTTTTACTTTAAGGGTGGTAAGGCACTGGTACAGGTTGCCCAGAGAGGTTGTTGAGGCCCCATCCCTGGAGGTGTTCAAGGCCAGGCTGGACGTGGCCTTGGGCAACCTGGTCTAGTGGGAGGTGTCCCTGCCCATGGCAGGGGGGTTGGAACTCGATGATCTTCAAGGTCCCTTCCAACCTAAATCATTCTATCATTATATGGTCGTCCTGACCCACTTCAGACCCAAAAGGCAAATATCATAGAACCTCCTTCACTCTCAGCATCCCCTCAGTTTTCCAGAGGTGAGGTGGCAAAGAGCCTCTGGGACCAGAACCAACTTCTTGGGCAATGATAACAAATTGAGCATTACAAGTGATAATGAAAAGAGAGGAGTTTCACAACAGCTTTCTAGGTTTTATAGCCCCACCATGAGGTTTCCAGCCATGGCGCAGGAATGAGCAGTGCCAGTGTGCAGGGTTATGGCAAAAGTTTGTACCTGTCTTTGCCGCAACTGTCCTTGTGGCAGACCAGCTCTGAATTGTGCAACACGCCACACTTCTTTCCATGCTGACCTCCCTGCTTCGCATAACCCTAAATCAAAATCTAACCCACTTATAGGGCGGGTAGGTGTATAGCCCGCTTGAACAACTGAAAGGTGAATTTTTTCAGTCCCCAGCATCCAACTCTGGCTTATACAATATGCCCCATCCCCTCTTCTTCTGAGCTGCCCACCATTAAAAACCCAAGACCCCACAAGTAAGGGTGGTGTGTACACGATAGCGCTGAAAGGTGGTCCATACCAGGTGCACAGGTGTGCTGTGATACCCTTTGCTCTTCTCCCAAGAGCCACTGGCAAGACTCTCTAACCCAAACAAAGAGAGTAAGCTGCCTGACTCAGCTCAAGAAACCCTTCTGGGTGTAGTGCAATGGCATTTAAAATGAGCGCAAAGATTTTGTACCAGAGCAGGTTTCTGTGGCCTCCAAAGCCGGGTGAGAGCACCACCATTTCAAAGGACACATCCAATGCTCTGCAGAGGATTTATTTTATTCATACTTGAGCAATACTAGTAAAACCAGTAATCTTGTAGCCAGTGAAACAAACACCGACAGAAATATTTAGGACTCTCTCACATGAGAAGAGACACACTAGTTAAACTCAGATTTTATTTATAAGCTGAGGCTAGAATCATAGAATCATCTAGGGTGGAAGGGACCTTTAAGATGATCGAGTCTAACCATAAGCAGAAGCCTAGAAAATGTATGTTCTTTCAACTACAGAAGAAAATAAAACAAAAAAAAGTCTTCATTATGTAGTTCTATTCATCAGTGACTACTGAATGCACGTAGGAATAGGTATAAATAAAAATGACAAACTTTCAAATTTGGACAGTAGAAAAATGGCAGTGAGTATTCTTGAAAATACAAGTATTAAAAGAGCAAATACAAACAACTTCGGAAATCAATATCCCAAGAAGTGAGAAATTTAGTAAAATCACAGTTGTGGATGAGATTGGACATAGCAAGACCATGCCCAAGGTGTTTATCACAGGCTGCCTCTTTGCAGATGTCATGGTTTAACCCCAGCCAGCAACTGAGCACCACACAGCCGCTCACTCCCCCAGACCCTACAGGTGGAAAAAGTGGAACATTTTTGCAGCCTGGATTTAAGAAGAGCTGAGTCCATTCAAACTGTGCATAAAGCCCTTTGCTTCCTGTAAAAGAAAAGGTTTGACGTAATCCTACAATACTCCGACACTGAAAATATCGTGTGATTACTGGGGCAAAGAAATGACTGAAGAGGAAAAGGAACACCTGTGAAGGGGGGGGTCACGTAAATTAGGGACAGAATTAGGAAGCATGCATCTTATGCATGAAATTCATGGATCAGATAGTAGCACATTAGCAAAAAGGACTCTTCAACGGCTCATTTTTTGGAGGGATTCTGTGATTCTCAGCAACATCAGCTAGCTCCTGTTGAGACCAAATGTGGAAGAGAAAGGCTATCCTAAGAAGCATATCTAGCCCAGTGTCCTGGTTTCAGCTGGGAAAGAGTTAATTTTCTTCCTAGCAAAAGGAACCTCAATAACACCTATTGTTTATAGCTCTTGCTAAGTGATGTTTACACTCTTCAAGGACTTTTTTCAGCTTCCCATAGAAGCACAGACAGAAGGATGGAATGGCCAGTGAAATACTCCATACCATAGACATCATGCTCAGTGTATAAATGGGGGTTAGCTGGGGAGCAGGAATCCACGATCACTGCTCTGGACAGTGCCAATTCACTAGGCAGTGACAGTGACCCATGTAACTACAATTATTATTTTTCCTTTTCTGTTATTTTTTTTCTATTAAACTGTCTTTATCTCAACCCACAAGGTTTTTTTCTTCCTGTTCCCCCACCTTACCCCCCTCTTCCCCTCCCCCCACTTCTGGGATGGGGAAGGTGATGGGGTGAGCAAGTGCCTGAGTGGTTCTAGTTGCTGGCTGGGGTTAAACCATGACACCCAGTTCAACCAACCCAAACCAAATGCAAAGAGAAGGTCATGGAGAAAAGGAACACTGCCAGATCCTCAAGGGAAAGAAACTGTTTTCACTACATGAAGACCTTGGCCTAAGCCACCTTGGGCCAAATCAGATCAATCACCTGTTCTGGCAAGGGGGTTGGACTAGATGATCTCCAGAGGTCCCTTCCAACCTTGACCATTCTGTGAATCCAGAAGAAGGTGGTTACAAGTTCTCTACTGTCCTTTTTCAACATCAACACCGCATTTGCTAGAAAAAAATGCATAATAAACAAGCCATTGTCTCTAGGAACTCCTAGTTGTTCTTCCTATCCCTCTGCACTGCCTCAACAGATCACATATGCAAGGTATTTGCCACAGGGGAAGCTCCAGCATATGTAAGACCTCCTACCACATCTCTGCCGCTCCCTCCACCCCACTGCTGAGACCTCTCCTCCCCTGTGCCCCAGGCATGCTGAGGAACATAGCCTCCCTGACATGTGCCCTCTGCTGCTGCAGCCAAGGCCACCTCCTTTTCTAAAGCACTGCTATTCATCCCCTTCTGCAGGGCTCCACTCAAATGAGCTCTCCCACCCCACCTCAGTTATCCTCATGCAGAGATCCAGCGCCTAACCCTCTTTTCCCAGGCTGTGTGGATCCACCTCATACTGGAAGTCCTTGATCCTAAAAAAGAAACTTACCATAAAAGTCACAGTGATACTTTACAAAATCCTTAGTTGAAAGCAATCACATTCCAGTAATGTGCCAGAAATACTTCAGTACCAAGTACTCAGATGCAGCTACTGCCGATTTAAAACAGCCCCATCACTGACACAGCTGTCTGATGACCACCACATTCTCAGCATCTGGAACATATTCACATGAAGGAGGCTACAAAACAGGGACAATGGTGAAACAGCAATAGCAGTGATTCAAAGTACAGAGAGGTAAGCCTGTGCTTCGAGTTTGGAAACTTTTAATGTGGAAGGGTAAAAAGTAAGAACAGGGCAACAAGTTATTTTTGGCAACCTCGGAGCTGGGGAGCGAATCAGCAGCTGCTGTACAGGGTGCCCCTGGTCCAGCTACAGCACCCACCCCACGTCCCCACAGCGAACAGGCTCACACCCCATCCTCACAGGCGGTCACAGACCTCAGGCGGCAGGACAGAGCCTCCCACTGCTGGGTGCAGGAAAGTAGAGGACTCAAGGATGTGCCTGAAAACACACATCAAAAAAAAATAGCGCACAAACAGAATGGGAAGGGCGCTTTCAGGGCCAAATAGTGAAGTGCTCACATGCCTCTTGGCTAAAAGCTATTAATTATTAACAGTATCTTCAGTTGCTTTGCATCTAAACAGGTAAAGACAACAAGAAAACAGATCAGCTTCCTTTGGACAGGTATTGTGCAATAATATACATACCTTACTTTAGGCTTTTTAATGGTAATATGCACCTTACAGTAAAAGCAAACAAGTACATGTGCTAAGGAAAAACAATACCTGCTTTACAGGTTGATTGCCATGGCTGAAGTTAGAAAAAGACTAGTGAGACCACAACACGGAAAAAGCAACCCAATATGAATACATCTCCATCTCCAACAAAATGCCCGTTTTTCCTGGTGAAGGATCATAGAATGGTTTAGGTTGGAAGGGACCTTGAAGATCATTGAGTTCCAACCCCCCTGTCATAGACAGGGACACTTCCCACTAGACCAGGTTGCCCAAGGCCACGTCCAGCCTGGCCTTGAACACCTCCAGGGATGGGGCCTCAACAACCTCTCTGGGCAACCTGTTCCAGTGCCTTACAACCCCCTCCCATCTGCCTCCCATTATTGCTGATAATCACAGAAATCATATAATCCTCAAAATCATTAAAGCAGATGAATTACATTAGTTGAGAGGATTACCGCAGTATTTTTGAGGCAGAAATCAGTAATACAGACACTAGAACTGGTGGTTCACCACAGGAGCAGGTCCCACTCAAGGGCTCCACACCACTCGGCCAGGCTGCCACTCCCACCCATAGCTGGGACCATCTCACCCTGAAAACCAGTGAAACCCCAGCTGAGCATGATGGAGCACCCATCTGGGGCAAGCAGAGATTCATCCACCTGCTGCTCCCAGAAGAAAAGCAACCCCACCCCTGACATCACCCTGTGACACCCAACCTCACCTTTGGAAGGACTACAGTTGGCCTCCCGCTGGCCAAGAGAGAGCTGCTGTTGTCACCAGGGAAAGTGGAGCATGGAACCCCCACCCCAGGCACTGTTACCCTCCGGGGAGGGTGGGCAGCCCAGCACACTGTGGCAGGCAGGGCCAGAGCCCACAGCCCCCAAAATTCCACCCAAAAGGGGTGCAACAGCAGTTTACAGACCCTCCCACCCCTGGCCAAGGACTGCGCCCCATGCTACCCACGTATTCCACCTGCCAACAAGTTTTTAAAAAGCAGTACCAAGCACAGTGTGTATTAAACCAGTCTTTATTACTCTCACAGCACAGAAGGACTGAAGTTACGACCACTCCGTGGCAGTGCCAACCCACTCGGTAGCCTGGGCTGTGGGAGCTGCTGACCAGTCCTCGGTGGCAGGCTGGGCGCTCCAGTCCTCTGCAGTTAGAAAAACAACAGCCCTTAGCGTGCCCCAGCTCTTCCCCACCCACTATGACACCCACTTCCCACAGATGTCCCCCAAACTGACCAGTGGGGAACTGCTGGATGGGCACAGACGGGACCTGCACTCCCTCAGACCAATCTGCAACCTCGGGCTGAGGAGGAGCGGTGAATTCAGGAGCTGGGGCCGTCCATTCCGTCTGGAACTCCTCCTTCGTAACTGCTTTCTCAGCAGCAGCCTGCTCCTCCTTTTCAATCTGCAATGGAAAAAGCAAAGCCTAAGTCTCCCACAAACACCTCACCACCATTCACTACCACATACAATATGCACCAACGACAGACAAGACTAATTAACCACCACCTGAAGTGTGAAGTGCATTATAGTGGCAAAACCTCTCCTCAACAGCAGGCACAGAGGACCACGGGGCAGGAGCACAAACAGGACATCTCATACAGCCACGCTTCCTTCCAGACATCTCCTACCTCCTCGGGATCCCTGTAGAAGTACAAGTCAGGCATGACTTCCCATGGGTGCTCACGGGAGATGGTGCCACGCATGCGCAGGACCTCCCGAGCCAGCATCCACCACATCAGACCCACTGAATGGGCTCCCTGGAACAGACGAAAAGTACGTAAGATTTCCTGTAAAGCTAAGCCTTTGAAAACACAGTTTTTCTTTAAAAGAGCAAAAGACTTATTTGTACTCAATCCAAGGTTCTTGCTTGGCAAGAGAAAGGCATTACTTGCTAATGCCCACACTTATGTACTCCGACTCAGGAAAACACAACTTTTGGAGTTCACACTGTCATTTTCAGGTCGCTGCAGAAATCGCAGCACACTTTAATCACCAGCATCCGAATTTGCTGTACACAGCAGAGCCTGAAGCAATTCTCCTGCTACAGAATTTCCTACCACTTACTAACCCACATCAATCTTGTCCAAAAGACAAGATTAAGCTCATCACATATGCTAGAATGAAGAAATAGAAAACTTGACCAAACGAGCAAATCTTACACACATGCTCAGACTCAGCTGGCATTAGTTTTGGCAAACGACAACATCTAGATAGAGATCAAAGACAGTCTCCCACGTCCCTGGACTTCACCTATCAGGTGATTTCTGACAAGGTAACATTTCAGAGCAGTTTCCTCATCAGTTCACTTGATCTTTCATTCGTATTCATGAACTGTGGCAAGAATGACTATCAAACTCCACTCATTGGGCCACAAAGACCCTCATGGTGTCAGCGAAAGTCCTGCCAGGTTACTATAGCACACGTCCTACACTTGAGAGTTCCTTGGCCAGAAACCGGCCTCAGCTCCAAGCTCCAACTGTGTGCAGTTCATCCCTCCCTCCCCATCCGCCTGCTAGCCTTCGAGAGGCCTTAATTAGCTCATCTACCCCGTGAGATGTGAGATACAAGCCAACCCTGCCCTGCAGAAAGCATCCATCTTGCAACCTAGGGCATTCTCTGGAGGAAGCAGCTTTGAATGCTACAACAAAGCCATTACCTTATTGTTGCAGGGAATAGCAATATCCACGTAACGCAGCGGGGAGTCGGTGTTGCACAGAGCAATGGTGGGGATGTTGACATAAGATGCCTCTGTCAGTGGCTGATGATCAGCCCGGGGGTCCGTAACAACCAGGAGTCGTGGCTCACGGAAAGCCGCTTGGATCTGATTTGTGAAGGTACCGGGAGTGAAACGTCCAGCAATAGGCGTAGCCCCAGTAGCAGCAGCAAACTTCAGAACGGCACGCTGCAAAATGGACCACAGCAGAGGTGAAGCAGGAAAACTGCATTTCAACCGCATCACCCAGGTATGCCGTCAGTAAAGACGCAGGAAATTTAACTGAACTATTTGTTTCAATTCCTGTGAAATCAGGGCTCACCAACAGCTCTACATTCAGAATGAGACAGAAGAAAAATGCTTTTAAAAATAGCTACACCAACACCAGCAGTGAAACGGATCGTATCCACCAGCAAAGCAAGAAGTCAGCATACAGAAAAAAAAACTTCCCCCCCGCCTCAAATTAACTGCAAGCTGTTCTCGAAAGTCTCATAATCAAATCATGAAAGGAAAGATAAAACAGCTTACGAAAAAAATCAAAGCCAATCTCCTTCCATTATTTCTACATCCTTTCATTATCCAGTAGCATAACTTCAGGGACTACAGGAAAAGCTCAGTAGTAAATATCCACAAACTTTAGCTGCATCAAGCATCAAACAGCTGGGCATGTGGCAGGGCCTACTATCAAACTCCATTCATAGAGGGATCTCCTCTCCTGGCGTTAGCGAAAACCCTGCCATCCAGTTTGCTGTAGCACACTTCCGACACTTGAGAGCTCATTGGCCAGAAACTGACCTCGGCACCAAGCTTTAACAGTGTGCAGGTCAAGTCCATAGGAACCCAAGCTTTTCCTTTGTAAATCCACTCCATGTCATTCATAATCTTCCTGGATATTTGTGGCACCACCTGCACCACTCCAAAGATACTAAGCTCAAATAAACTTCAGTGGCTAATTAGGTTTTATTTAAAGGTTGTGTCTCCTTCTATGACAGAATTTATTTGCTAAAAATCTATAGAGATGAAATTAGAATTATATTAGTTACTACACCTTGCTCAATTACAGAATAAGTGATTTCTTTGAAAACTTTTGTATCAGGCACTTATTTTAAACGTCGTAAATCCAACAGGAAGTACCCAAAGAAGGACAGGAAAGAAAAACAAGTTGTCAAACACCCTGAAACTACAGAAATGAGGGGTGGGTTTCAACTGATGTCTTCTAAGCTGCAAGGGCAACACAAGAAACATGCTTCCAAAAAAGCATTCCTAGAGCCAAAATTTGCGTTACTTCCTTTTATCTTCAAGCTGCCACTGGTAGGCAATGATGCAAAGCAAAACAGTCCTGCCCCCAAGACTGCAGGCCTCATGACCAACAAATGTCCATACCTGTCCAGTATTTCTAGAAGAAATGACGCTCACATCAGCTGGGTTCTCAATGGCAACAATGGCACGGGCTGCCAGGAGGAGCTTTTCCCAGGTCCTCTTCAGATTGATGATGTAAATACCTATTGGTGACAAAAGGCTTTAACACAACCAGCAGGGGTTGTTTTAGGATCTTCTCTTTAGGGGAAGATCCTAAAAGAGGATCACACCCTTCTGCCATTAAACTTGTCACACGGCTGTGGCTACTCCAAAATTCTAGTTACTGGAAAGCTATTCCAAGAAAAAGCCTCCCAATATGGTTTTAACGTAGCACACTTCCATCACCTATTAACGTGAACTAGGGCCTGGTATGAGCTTCAATCTTTTACAAGGGTGCAACTCAGACTGAAGAACAATGCAAAGGAGCACCAGAAATCACTACTGAGACATTAGAACAATTTTGTTACTACAGTCAAGAACCAGCAGAAGTGCTAAAGTCCAGCTGTGATTGATTTGCCAAGTTCTGAAATCTGTATTTCATCCTACTTCTCCAAGTAACATGATTCAATCACGTAAGACGTCTGCACCTTTCCGGCCGTGAAGAAACTGCTATGGAGCTCAAGCATTAGCACCTTCCTGCTTTCCTCAGCTGTGCCCGCAAAATCTCCGCTGCCCACCCAATCCTACGGCTTTACCATCGCTTTTCCTTTTGTAAATATACTGCTCCATCTGAAAGTCAAGGTTGGTGCCTCCCAGGTGGGTCCCGGCAGCGAGGAATTTGAGGACATCCTCCTCCTTCATCTGCAGGACATCGAGACCTCCGGACATTGTGGGGTTTCCCTTTGGAAGCGACGACAGGGAACCTGCGGGCACAAGCAGCCGGCTCAGCCAGGCGGGGACTCCCACCTCCCTCCGCCACACGAGGGCCCGGGCCAACGCGCCCGTCAGGAGCCCCAGCCGCCATCTTGGCCGTGCCGGCCGCCTCTGCCTCTTCCTCTTCCCCCTCCCATCCACCACCACCACCCGGCAGGC